>NC_143039.1:25565000-25590000 GCF_057628025.1 Oncorhynchus mykiss
GACAGAGGGAGAGTGACAGACAGACAGACAGACAGAGAGAGAGAGAGAGAGAGAGAGAGAGAGAGAGAGAGAGAGAGAGAGAGAGAAAGAGAAAACAAATACACATTTGAACCCGGATATTGATTAATGTAGTGATTCCACTTCATGTTCTCTAACAGTCAAGAGGGTTGGGAGAGTCCAATTAACAGAGACAAAGGGGGAACTGAGAGAAGGACAGAACTATCAACTATCAGCATCAATGACTTCACGTCAAATAAACATTTGTGAACTCTGGAGAAAGATGTCCGAGTGAAAGACTAGCTAAAACAAAGATTGCATAAACCAATAAATCAAAAAACAAGCTTCTAAAAAATAAAGTAAACACCCCCATGCTACCAGATGGCCCAGTCCCAGAGCCCAATTCCCCCCAACCACTGGACCAAACCAATTCATGCAGACAGGGTGGACCTCCACAAGCTCTTCCTAAACTACACACACACACCAGTTCCTCCTAAAAGAAACCATGTGCACAGAGTAATGAAGATAAATATATATTTTTTGTATTTATTTAACTAGGCGAGTCAGTTAAAAACAAATTCTTATTTACAATGACGGCCTACCGGGGAACAGTGGGTTAACTGCCATGTTCAGGGGAAGAACGACAGATTTTTACCTTGTCAGCTCAGGGATTCAATCCAGCAACCTTTCGGTAACTGGCAACTGGCCCAATGCTCTAACCACTAGGCTAGATGCTATCAGCTCCCTGACACTTCAATTCACACATATACTTCAGAATTCCAAAAGTCTGACTTGGTCAGACCTGCAAAGTGATGTTAAATTGAGCTTACACACATCCCACTAAAACCTAGAATGAATGGGCCATACTGGTTATACAGAGAGAGAGAGAGAGAGAGAGAGAGAGAGAGAGAGAGACAGAGAGAGAGAGAGAGAGTGATATAAAAGGGGGAAGTCACTAACCTCATCTATGGCTTTCTTATAGCTCTGATAGAAGGGGATGAACAGCAGAAGAGATTGAGGAGGAGAGAAGGAAGGAGAAAGAGAGGGAGGAAAAGAGAAACATAAGCAGCAGAAGTGGAGAAAGCCTGACTCCCAGAAAGAATCGAGGTGTGTGTTTGCGTGTGAGTGTGTGTCACTCACGGCAGGTCTGCTGGGTCTGCCTGAGTCTCGCCCCTCCTCCGGTCTGATCCTGACCTCCTGATTGGCTTCTGCTGGGGGGGAGGTCTCCTGGACTGGTGGACCTATCACAGCATAAGGGAGGAGTCAGCATCAACATTCACAAAGCGTATCAATAGACAAACACATGTATTCATCAGTCACATATATATGTGTGTGTGTGTGTGTGTGTGTGTGTGTGTGTGTGTGTACCTCTCTGTGATGAAGGTGAGGATGAGGAGGAGGAGTGAGAGGACCTCTGTAGAGCAGTATCCAGACACAACTCTGATGCTCTCAGGTCTGGATTACTGAAAGAACACACACACACACACACACACACTGTTAATACACACACACACTGTTAATACACACACACACACTGTTAATACACACACACACACAGTTACTACATACACAGTACACAAACACCAGGGTTGGGGTCACTTCCTGACTTGACTGGAATTTAAATGGAATTGAGCCTGACACACACACACACACACACACACACACACACACCTGTCTCGTATGAGTCCCTGTCCGTTGGGGGAGTTTTTCCTCATCAGGGCTGGGGAGATGGAGGTGGTTCTCTGAGGGACCTTAGGGGGAAGCTCATCGTCCTCTCGGCTAGTGGTACGAGGTGGAGGGGCGGGGTTCGAGTCAGAGGTGGGGTCAGAGTTCTGACGGGGGGGCATGCCTCCCCCCTCCTCCCCTCTCCTCCCCATCCCCCCCGCCTCTCCCCCTCTGCTCTCCTGCAGAGACTGAGAGCCTGTCATGGTCTTCACTGGAATCAGATGGGCCATCTAGAGAGAGAGAATGAGATAAAACACTGAATTATGGGAATGTCCGTTCTCATTTAATTCCATCAGACAGACATACTGCTTGTTGACTGTACTACAGGCTACAGCATGGTAGTATGCAATAACAAATACAATTACATGTTTATATTGTATATTTAGAATTGTCAACACACACAGAGAGACAGACAGACGACAGAAGGGACAGACACACACCTGTGGTTCAACTGGGCGGTGTGTTGGTGGGGTGCGGGCCGGCTGCATCCCTGCAGTGCTGAAGGACTCGGAGCGAGGAGGCAGGGAGGCCTCAGAGACCCGGCTGGAGACGGCCTTATGCTGCAGCGCTGGAGAACTCTGTCTGTTCAGCTTGGACCGCTCCTCCACCTGACACACATCATTATTATTATTATTAGACTACCTGGACATTACCAACAGGTTAATACGGTGTTGTCTACAGTGTTCTAGAGGCACTGAGGCAGGCTCATCATTGCATGTTGATCCGAGCAATCAATCATGCAATTAATGGTTAGAATCAACTGGTACTCCTCTACAAGCTGTAACAGAGAGATGGAGACAGAAGGGGATGATAGAGAGAGAGGAGAGAATAGTGAGAGAGAGAGAGACAGAGAGAGAGAGAGACAGAGACAGAGAGAGACAGAGACAGAGAGAGACAGAGAAAGAGAGAGACAGAGAGAGACAGAGAGAGACAGAGAGAGAGAGAGAGAGAGAGACAGAGAGAGAGAGAGACAGAGAGAGATGGAGAGAGAAGGGGATGATAGAGAGAGAGAGAGAGAGACAGAGAGAGAGAGACAGACAGAGAGAGACAGAGAGAGACAGAGAAAGAGAGAGACAGAGAGAGAGAGAGAGAGATGGAGAGAGAAGGGGATGATAGAGAGTGAGAGAGAGAGATGGAGAGAGAAGGGGATGATAGAGAGACAAAGAGAGAGAGAGAGAGACAGACAGAGACAGAGAGACAGAGAGAGACAGAGAGAGAGTGAGAGAGAGAGAGAGAGAGAGAGAGAGAGAGAGAGACAGAGACAGAGAGAGAGAGACAGAGAGAGAGAGAGAGACAGAGAGAGAGGGGTTAATTGCACCAGCTGCTGCATCTAAACAACAGTTTCTAAATTCAACCGTAAAGACAGACGGACGGACGAAGAGGACGGAGAGGGGGATGGAGGAGAGGGGGAGTGAGGATGGGCGGAGAGGGGGATGGAGGAGAGGGGGAGTGAGGATGGGCGGAGAGGGGGATGGAGGCGAGGATGAGAGGGGGATGGAGGAGAGGGGGATGGAGGAGAGGGGGATGGAGGAAAGGCGGAGAGGGGGATGGAGGCGAGGGGGATGGAAGAGAGGGGGATGGAAGAGAGGGGGATGGAGGAGAGGGGGATGGAGGAGAGGCGGAGTGAGGAGAGGCGGAGTGAGGAGAGGCGGAGAGGAGTTGGAGGGTATCATTCTAGCAGCAAAGAGAATCTGAAAGGTTGAGAATCCATGTTGGTCTGTGATCCCAGAGAAAATAGTCCACCACCGATTGGCCAGAACGAAAGTGAGTCCTGATTTGCCTCCACCCAGCACCCAGCTGAGACCTGATTGGCCAGCACCCACCACCAAGCTGAACTGCAATTGGCTAACTGACCGTAAACAGGATGTGATACATATGGAGTCCTTGCTGTGACATCATCACCCTCCAGATCGAGGGGTGATTGTATGTAGGGTCCAAGGGATTGTAGGGTGTTAGGGGTAGGGGGAGCTGAGGCACCCTAGCAGGGAAGGAGTGGGTGGGGGGGGGGGGGGGGGGGGGACTTTTCGGAGGTAGGTGGATAAGGATGAACCAACTGAGCTTTATGAAGTTGAAACAATGTTGTAGTACAAAATAGTATAAAATATAGAAATGTATAATATTTTGATTTATCTACAAATATAATAAAGAATATATGTCTGTGTGTGTGTGTGTGTATGTGTGTGTGTATGTGTGTGTGTGTGTGTGTGTGTGTGTGTATGTGTGTGTGTATGTGTGTGTGTGTGTGTGTGTGTCTAGTGGCTAGCAGCTAGTGGTCTGATAGTGAGCTGGGACTGGGAGCTGAAGGGGGAGCCTCCGGGAGAGGGGTGAGGAGAACACCTAGGGGTGAGGTAGGGGGAGGAGCAGGGTGTGAGATACTGGGAGTGGTAGAATGGAGCGCAAGGGGAATTGAGGGAGTGATGACATGGGGACTCAGGTCGGGAGTGTGAGGGGGAGATTCCGGCTGAGGTCTGGGGTGAGGTTCTAGGTGACCCTCGGGGCGAGAGGCCCATCCAATTTAAGGCTAAAACTAACTGTTTCAGAAGACCTGAGCTCTTACCAGGAGAATGAAGGTGGGAGAAAGAGAGGGAGGACCGAGAGAGGGATGACTGCTTGGATCTAATGGGCATGGCCTGGGCCAGGTGTGATCTGAGCATGTTAGCTGGAGCAGAGGAAGTCAGGTCCAGGTTAGAGGTCGTGACCTCATCATCATCACTGACCTCTGACCTCACTCTGTTCAGAGGGGGAGGTGCCCAACAGGGGACTTGGAGGAACGGACTCTGCTTGGAGGATTTAGGAGCCAGGAAGTGATTGTGATTGGAGGACAGGAAAGGGCGTAGCCGGCCTGCCGGTGCAGAGGCTGAAGGGTCAGGGGTTAGGGGTCGGGGGTAGAGGTCAGAGTTTGTATGACCCCTATAGGATCCCAACAGACTCTCATGGCTGGAAGCCATCCTCAACCCCCCCACATCTCCCTCTCTACCCCTTTCCCTCCATTCCCCCCGCTCCTCTCTATACCTCCAACAATCCAACTCCCTCTTTTCTAGTTCCTCAATTTCTATATCTAGTTCATCTATTTCTACATCTTCTATACGACAGGGAAACAGAGAGCTGCCTTTAAGATCATGATCAGGAGAGGGGTAGAGGAAGGAAGAATTAGAATGAGAGGAGGAAGAGGAGTCTATTTCTACATCTATGTCATTTACTTCTATGTCTATTCTACGACAGGGGGAGATGGAGCTGCCACTACGGCCACTGACCCATATCTGCCCCTGGTCTTTCACCCCCAGGTTATGTCCCTGGTTGGGGCTGGAGCTGGGTGCCCAGGCTGGCCCATTGAGGGCCTCTTGGTTAGGGGCTTGGGGATTAGAGATGGGGCTCTCTTTTTGAGATTGGTTGTGGTTGGGGTTAGGGCTGGGGCCTCGGTTAAAGCCAGCCTGTTGCCCCTTCCCATTATGATGTGGCCCCTGGTTGGGGTTGGGTTGTGGCCCTTGGTGTTTAGGTCTGGCACTGCGTACTCGGTCTTGCTGACCAGCCTTTTGACCAGCTCGGCTAGGCCCTTTTGGCCCCCGGTTGTTGTGTTGTACTACCCCCTGGTGGTTGGCTCCGGTATTGCGTCCTCTTTCTTTCTGTCTGACCACCCTCTGACCGGCTTTCTGAGCTCTCATCTCTCTAACCTGCTGGCTGATCTCCTGTTTCAGAACAGGATCTACTAGATCCCTGGTCTCCAGGGAGATACGGATGTGAGGGGGGCGGGTGGGGTCGGAGGGGGCTCGGCGAGGGAGGTTGGCGTGGGAGGGAATGGGGGATAAAGGTTGGTTGAAGGAGTGGCTTTGTCTGAGGAATGGGCGGGGTGAGTGGCTCTGGGGGTGTGTCTGCTGCTTCAGGACCTGTAGACAAGGTGGGGCAGAAGTTAAACAAGCACACACACACACGTGAACAGAGACCAATTCACACATGCACACTCTTCAAACACACACATTAAATATAAAAACACACATGAGAACTGTAACAGAAGAACACAATATCTTGCTCCGATCCACGCTGTATGCACCACTACACAGACAATGTTGTAGTTAGACTGAGACTGTACTCATGATCTTCAGTTATGGATGTTGTCCAGAGACCAGAGTCTCTCCAGCATCTTCTCTCAAACCCTTCTGCTTCTGTCTGTAGAAACTATTAGTGTAGACACCAGGCCTGTGTGTGTGTGTGTGTGTGTGTGTGTGTGTGTGTGTGTGTGTGTGTGTGTGTGTGTGTGTGTGTGTGTGTGTGTACCTCTTTAGCCCATGCAGGTTTGTCAGTAGGACTAGCTGAGTCTTTATAGTGATACAGAGGTTTCTTCTCGCCTGGTCGGCCATCTTGGTTTTGTTGTTGTTGCTGTTGCTGCTGTTGTAGAGACACCAGGTAGGCTCTCTACAAAACAAATAGGCAACAATTGACCATCTCTTCAATTATTCAACACCATTGTTATATGACATCATCATAAGAGCCAAGTGTTACCTCCTGTTGTAACTGTCTCTGGAGTCTCTCGGCTTGACGTTGTTCCTCAATCTGCTTACGCTTATACTCCTATGGAGACACACACACACACACACACACACACACACACACACACACACACACGCACACACACGCGGAAGGCTGTTATTAACCGATCTTAACCAAATCACTATCATGACAGCACAGAGCCAAGCAACAGAGACACATGACACACATGACCAATAGCATCACTCCACACAGGACAGGTTGACCAATAGGATCCATACAGGACAGGGCTCACAGGGACGTTCCATGATCCATGTACAAATTACCTGGACTAACCTGTACCCCGCACATTGACTCGGTACCGGTACCCCCTGTATATAGCCTCATTATTTTTATGTCATTTACTTTATTTTTTTACTTTAGTTTATTTAGTAAATTAGTAAGTTAAATAAATCTGAACTTTTCTTGAACTGCATTGTTGGTTAAGGGCTTGTCAGTAAGCATTTCACGGTAAAGTTTACACCTATTCGGCGCATGTTACAAATAACATGTGATGTGATTTGATGGGGCTGGGGAGGGGGGTTCCTTGCAGGGTACAGGTACAGGTTTACACCACAGGCTCTGTAGCTGTAGTTTCACAGGGTTGAGGGATCAGACTTCAGAGGAGGGGGGTAGGTAGATGTACACATGCAGGTATACAATGGGCCTGCTTCTGTAGAAGTTATTGAGGGGTCAGGGGTGAGAGGTCAGGGGTATATATACATAGACATGCAGGGGTAACAGTGTTACCAGCAGTAGAGCCTGCTCCTGTAGAAGCTGTTGCTGTAGGATCTCTAACTGTCTCTGTTCCTCCTCCAGCTGTCTACGGATATATTCCTATCACAACGCAGCATGGAGGGAAGGAGAGAACAGGAAACAGAAAGAGAGAGTCAGACAGAGATGTACTCCTAATGCAGCATGGAGGGAAGGAGAGAACAGGAAACCGAAAGAGAGAGTCAGACAGAGATGTACTCCTAATGCAGCATGGAGGGAAGGAGAGAACAGGAAACAGAGAGAGAGTCAGACAGAGATGTACTCCTAATGCAGCATGGAGGGAAGGAGAGAACAGGAAACAGAAAGAGAGAGTCAGACAGAGATGTACTCCTAATGCAGCATGGAGGGAAGGAGAGAACAGGAAACAGAGAGAACAAGAGACAGATATTCTCCTATACACCGTAGCAGCAGGAAGAGAGAGAACAAGAGGACTTCAGGAGGAAGTCAAAGTGTGTACCTGTTCTCTCTCCGCGTGCCTCCTCTCCTCATCTCTCCGTAGTTGTTCCATCTCCTCATAGCGCCTCCTCTGTTCTCTCTCCTGCTGCTTCCTCAACTCACGCTCCCTGCGCTGTTGCTGTTGGACAGAAAAAGAGAGGTAAACATGTGTGTGTGTGCGTGGTTGCGTGTGTGTGTGTATGCATGAGTGTGGCCTACCTCCTCCAGTCTCCTCCTCTGTTCTTTCTGCTCCTCTATGCGTTTCTGTCGTTCGGCCAGTAGGAGGCGCTTGTGTTCCTCGTTCTGCTGTTGTTCCAACTGCTGGCGCCTCAGAGCCTCAGAGCGTTCCTTATTGGCCAGCTGCAGACGCAGGAAGTCCCGCCTTAATGTCGACTCACCGGGGATGTTGATGATGGAGCTGGGGAAGGACCATTCAGAAGAGAGTGTGAGTGGAAAATGGACCAATGACAGACTGTGTTTGTTGGA
The DNA here is from genome assembly GCF_057628025.1 of Oncorhynchus mykiss. Taxonomy (NCBI): domain Eukaryota; kingdom Metazoa; phylum Chordata; class Actinopteri; order Salmoniformes; family Salmonidae; genus Oncorhynchus; species Oncorhynchus mykiss. The sequence continues at coordinate 25,572,939 of NC_143039.1, forward strand.
TGTGTGTGTGTGTGTGTGTGTGTGTGTGTGTGTGTGTGTGTGTGTGTGTGTGTGTGTGTGTGTGTTACCTTGGCTCCCCCACGTCTCGCTCCTCTTCCTCCTCTTCACTCCCGCTGTACTCATATTCTGTCTCATCTGCAGAAGAACACACACACACACCAGTCGGTTAGAGTGGCCTAACACATCATATCTCTCAGGAGGAGAAGTGACCTAACACACCATATCTCTCAGGAGAAGTGACCTAACACATCAGATCTCTCAGGAGGAGAAGTGACCTAACACACCATATCTCTCAGGAGGAGAAGTGGCCTAACACACCATATCTCTCAGGAGGAGAAGTGACCTAACACATCAGATCTCTCAGGAGGAGAAGTGACCTAACACATCAGATCTCTCAGGAGGAGAAGTGACCTAACACACCATATCTCTCAGGAGGAGAAGTGACCTAACACATCAGATCTCTCAGGAGGAGAAGTGACCTAACACATCAGATCTCCCAGGAGGAGAAGTGACCTAACACATGAGATCTCTCAGGAGGAGAAGTGACCTAACACATCAGATCTCCCAGGAGGAGAAATGACCTAACACATCAGATCTCTCAGGAGGAGAAGTGACCTAACACATGAGATCTCTCAGGAGGAGAAGTGACCTAACACATCAGATCTCCCAGGAGGAGAAGTGACCTAACACATCAGATCTCTCAGGAGGAGAAGTGGCCTAACACACCATATCTCTCAGGAGGAGAAGTGACCTAACACATCAGATCTCTCAGGAGGAGAAGTGACCTAACACATCAGATCTCTCAGGAGGAGAAGTGACCTAACACATTAGATCTCTCAGGAGAAGTGACCTAACACATGAGATCTCTCAGGAGAAGTGACCTAACACATGAGATCTCTCAGGAGGAGAAGTGACCTAACACATGAGATCTCTCAGGAGGAGAAGTGACCTAACACATGAGATCTCTCAGGAGAAGTGACCTAACACATCATATCTCTCAGGAGGAGAAGTGACCTAACACATCATATCTCTCTGGAGGAGAAGTGACCTAACACATGAGATCTCTCAGGAGGAGAAGTGACCTAACACATCAGATCTCTCAGGAGGAGAAGTGACCTAACACATGAGATCTCTCAGGAGCAGTGACCTAACACATCAGATCTCTCAGGAGGAGAAGTGACCTAACACATGAGATCTCTCAGGAGGAGAAGTGGCCTAACACATCAGATCTCTCAGGAGGACAAGTGACCTAACACTTCAGATCTCTCAGGAGGAGAAGTGACCTAACATATGAGATCTCTCAGGAGGAGAAGTGACCTAACACATCAGATCTCTCAGGAGGAGAAGTGACCTAACATATGAGATCTCTCAGGAGGAGAAGTGACCTAACACATCAGATCTATCAGGAGGAGAAGTGACCTAACACATCATATCTCTCAGGAGGACAAGTGACCTAACACTTCAGATCTCTCAGGAGGAGAAGTGACCTAACACATCAGATCTCTCAGGAGGAGAAGTGACCTAACACATCAGATCTCTCAGGAGGAGAAGTGACCTAACACTTCAGATCTCTCAGGAGGAGAAGTGACCTAACACATGAGATCTCTCAGGAGGAGAAGTGACCTAACACTTCAGATCTCTCAGGAGGAGAAGTGAGCATCATACTCTATTTGTGTTCCAGACTACTGACATCTGTCTCACCCCTCTCTCCACGTTTCTTCTTGGTTCTGTCGATGTGGTCCTTCAGTTGGATGCGGATCTGTCGTTCGTTGGGCAGCTCTCTGATGAAGGGGTGCTTCAACAGCTGCTCTGTGCTGGGTCTCTGACCATGACTCTTCACCAAGCAACTCTCAATGAACGACTGGAACTTCTTAGACCTGAAAGTTATTATTATTATTTCAATGCTTTCATAATAATCAGGATATTTGTGTGTGTGTGTGTGTGTGTGTGTGTGTGTGTGTGTGTGAGATGCAGACTCACCACTTCTTGGACTTGAGTCTGGGGGCGGGGTTTCGTGGGATGAGGAAGAGAGCTCTCATTGGGTGCATGTCACAAAGTGCTGCAGAGGGACAGAAAATGGTTAATACCAGTGTGTGTGTGTGTGTGTGTGTGTGTGTGTGTGTGTGTGTGTGTGTGTGTGTGTGTGTGTGTGTGTGTGTGTGTGTGTGTGTGTGTGTGTGTGTGTGTGTGAGTGAGTGGTGTGAGTGAGTGAGTGTGTCCATACTTACGAGGGGCTCCTTCTGCCATTTCTATAGCTGTTATACCCAGAGACCACAGGTCACTCTAAGAGCGAGAGAGACAGCGAGAGAGACAGAGACAGAGACAGAGAGAGACAGAGACAGACACAGAGACAGAGACAGAGAGAGAGAGAGAGAGAGACAGAGAGAGAGAGACAGAGAGAGACAGAGACAGAGACAGAGAGAGAGAGAGAGACAGAGAGAGAGACAGAGAGAGAGAGACAGAGAGACAGAGACAGAGAGAGAGACAGAGAGAGAGACAGAGAGAGAGAGACAGAGAGAGAGAGAGAGACAGAGACAGACAGAGAGACAGAGAGAGAGAGAGACAGAGAGAGAGAGAGAGAGAGAGCGAGGACAAGTGAGAGCACTGAGTCAGGAGGAAATAAATACATGAAGGGACAAATCACAATGTGTGAAGCAGAGCATTCTGGGTACCTTAAAGTCGTAGGTGGCCTCAGGGTTCTCGTCACAGGCTATGACCTCAGGAGCCATCCAATAGGGAGTCCCGATGAAGGTGTTCCTCTTCCCCACCGTCCGGTCCAGCTGGGCGCTCACACCAAAGTCCACTGACCAGAGACCAATCAACATATCAATCAATTACTCACTCAGTCAGTCAGTCAATTATTTGACCTATCTGTCTGCCTGTCTGGTGCATGATCAATGTGGAAACTGAAGAAGGTGACATGTTCAGCAATTCTGTGTAGGACAATGGAATTTGTCTTGAAAAAGAAATATTTTATTGTTAAAACCAACAAATGCCTTTGTGTCCGTCTGTCTGTCTCACCCAGTTTGACCTCTGCGTTCTCCGTCAGCAGCACGTTCTGACCCTTGATGTCTCTGTGGATGACCTTGTGCTGGTGGAGATGGGTCAGACCCTGGAGAGAGAGAGGTAGAGAGAGAGAGAGAGAGAGAGAGAGAGAGAGAGAGGAGACGGGTAGAGAAAGAGGTAGAGAGAGGTAGAGAGAGAAGGAGGGACAGAGAATGGGATGAAGAGAAAGAGAGAGATATGGTTGGTACTTTCAGATCACTCTGAATTTGTTGGTTGTATTGTTCTATAGTAGTATACCAGTAGTAATTTGATGTAGTATTAAAAGTACTTCACTACTGTAACAGTATAATAGTAGTAGTGCTGAGCGATGTGCTTTTTGATGTAGATTCAAAAAAAAACATCACGGTTTTCAATTTCAATGATTTATTTTTTACATTGACTCCACTATGCTTATCACTTAATAACCATCATTTATTCACTTTCCTTTAATAAAATATGATTTTATTCCAAGTCTCATCTCTATAGAGTTGCTGCCTATGCTGTGGGGTGTCATCGGATGGGGCCACAGTGTCTCCTGACCCCTCCTGTCTCAGCCTCCCGTATTTATGCTGCAGTAGTTTGTGTCGGGGGGCTAGGGTCAGTCTGTTGTATCTGGAGTACTTCTCCTGTCCTATCCAGTGTCCTGTGTGAATTTAAGTATGCTCTCTCTAATTCTCTCTTTCTTTCTCTCTCTCGGAGGACCTGAGCCCTAGGACCATGCCTCAGGACTACCTGACATGATGACTCCTTGCTGTCCCCAGTCCACCTGGCCGTGCTGCTGCTCCAGTTTCAACTGTTCTGCCTGTGATTATTATTATTGGACCATGCTGGTCATTTATGAACATTTGAACATCTTGGCCATGTTCTGTTATAATCTCCACCCGGCACAGCCAGAAGAGGACTGGCCACCCCTCATAGCCTGGTTCCTCTCTAGGTTTCTTCCTAGGTTTTGGCCTTTCTAGGGAGTTTTTCCTAGCCACCGTGCTTCTACACCTGCATTGCTTGCTGTTTGGGGTTTTAGGCTGGGTTTCTGTACAGCACTTTGAGATATCAGCTGGTGTACGAAGGGCTATATAAATAAATTTGATTTGATTTGATTTAGATTTGATTAGTAGTTATTCAAAGTAAATAAGGCATAGTTTTATGACCGCTGAATACCAACTATCAATCACTTAGATCATGTATTTCAGGTAGAGATACCTAGAAATGTAATTTCAATAATTGAACTCATGTTAGTCAACAAGTTGTTGACTAACCGAAATGTTGGTTAATCTCTCAGGACTAAATATTAGCAATACTTACCCTGAGGATCTCTCTGCAGATGTAGGCAGTCCACTCCTCCTTCAGTGAGTTCCCCTTGGTGTTCTTAATCAGATCTGTTATTGAGCCCGCCCCACAGAACTCCATCACCAACTACAGAGACAGAGAGAGACAGAGAGAGACAGAGAGAGAGACAGAGAGAGAGACAGAGAGAGAGAGAGAGAGAGAGAGAGAGACAAAGAGAGAGAGACAAAGAGAGAGAGAGAGAGAGAGAGAGAGAGAGAGACAAAGAGAGAGACAAAGAGAGAGACAAAGAGAGAGAGAGAGAGACAAAGAGAGAGACAGAGAGAGAGAGAGAGAGACAAAGAGAGAGACAAAGAGAGAGAGAGAGAGAGAGAGAGAGAGAGAGACAAAGAGAGAGACAAAGAGAGAGAGAGAGAGACAAAGAGAGAGACAAAGAGAGAGAGAGAGAGACAAAGAGAGAGACAAAGAGAGAAAGAGATAGTTACAAAGAGAGAGAGACAAAGAGAGAGACAAAGAGAGAGAGAGAGAGAGAGAGAGAGAAAGAGAGAGACAAAGAGAGATACAAAGAGAGAGAGAGAGAAAGAGAGAGAGAGAGAGAGAGACGACAGAGAGACAACGAGAGAGACAAAGAGAGAGACAAAGAGAGAGACAAAGAGAGAAAGAGATAGTTACAAAGAGAGAGAGACAAAGAGAGAGACAAAGAGAGAAAGAGATAGTTACAAAGAGAGAGAGACAAAGAGAGAGACAAAGAGAGAGAGAGAGAGAGAGAGAAAGAGAGAGAGAGAGAGAGATACAAAGAGAGAGAGAGAGAAAGAGAGAGACAAAGAGAGAAAGAGATAGTTACAAAGAGAGAGAGACAAAGAGAGAGACAAAGAGAGAAAGAGATAGTTACAAAGAGAGAGAGACAAAGAGAGAGACAAAGAGAGAAAGAGATAGTTACAAAGAGAGAGAGACAAAGAGAGAGACAAAGAGAGAGAGAGAGAGAGAGAGAAAGAGAGAGACAAAGAGAGATACAAAGAGAGAGAGAGAGAAAGAGAGAGAGAGAGAGAGAGACGACAGAGAGACAACGAGAGAGACAAAGAGAGAGAGAGACAAAGAGAGAGAGACAAAGACAAAGAGAGAGAGACAAAGTGAGAGAGAGAGAGAGAGAGAGACGACAGAGAGACAAAGAGAGAGAGAGACAAAGAGAGAGAGAGAGACAAAGAGAGAGAGACAAAGACAAAGAGAGAGAGACAAAGAGAGAGAGAGACAAAGAGAGAGAGAGAGACAAAGTGAGAGAGAGAGAGAGAGAGAGAGAGAGACAGAGAAGGGTTACCACACACACACACCTGTGCACATACGCACGCAGACGCACATGGATGCACACACACACACATACCCATAGCTGGTCGTCGATGCCAGGAGGGTTCTTCTTGACGAAGGCACCGTAGTAGGTGGCAATGTTCCGATGGTGGCTGTACTTCTTCAACATGTTGATCTCTGCTTTAATCTCCTCTTCCTCATCCTGGAACACACACACATTACAATTCTACACACACATATGCACCTTAGAATGTGTGTGTGTGTGTGTGTGTGTGTGTGTGTGTGTGTGTGTGTGTGTGTGTGTGTGTGTGTGTGTGTGTGTGTGTGTGTGTGTGTGTGTCTGTGTGTGTGTGTGTGTGTGTGTGTGTGTGTGTGTGTGTGTGACTTACCCCGGTGACATCCATGACCTTGATGGCTGCAAGTTGCCCTGTCTTGACATGACGACCCTGAGACAGATAGAAGATCATTAGTTAATGACCTAAGATTAAAGGACAGTTCCTCCTTCAGTCCATTGTTGACATAGTCTCAAAAAGTTTGTCTTGTCAGCAATCACGTTTTCAAGATATGTAACTTTCAAAACGCATATGATGCATCATGATGCAAAACGCGTCACACGGGGATGACTTCTCTATTTTGAAAGTTACATATCTTGAAAACGTGATTGCTGACAAGACAAACTTTTTGAGACTATGTCAACAATGGACTGAAGGAGGAACTGTCCTTTAATCTTAGGTCAAGAGAAGGGGAGGGGAGGAGGGAAGGGGGGAAGGGGAGGAGGGAAGGGGAGGGGAGGAGGGAAGGGGGGAAGGGGAGGGGAAGAGGGAAGGGGAGGAGGGAAGGGAGGGAGGGAAGGGGAGGGGAGGAGGGAAGGGGGGGAGGGAAGGGGAGGGGAGGAGGGAAGGGGGGAAGGGAGGGAGGGAAGGGGAGGGGAGGAGGGAAGGGAGGGAGGGAAGGGGAGGGGGAAGGGAGGGAGGAAAGGGGAGGGGAGGAGGGAAGGGGGGAAGGGAGGAGGGAAGGGGGGAAGGGGAGGAGGGAAGGGGAGGGGAGGAGGGAAGGGGGGAAGGGGAGGGGAGGAGGGAAGGGAAGAAGGGGAGGAGGTAAGGGGGGAAGGGGGAAAGGGGAGGTGAGGGAAGAGGAGGTGAGGGGAGGAGGGAAGGGGAGAAGAGAAGGGGAGGGGAGGAGGGAAGGGGGAAGGGGAGGGGAGGGGAGGAGGGAAGGGAAGGGGGGAAGGGGAGGTGAGGGAAGAGGAGGTGAGGGGAGGAGGGAAGGGGAGAAGAGAAGGGGAGGGGAGGAGGGAAGGGGGGATGGGGAGGAGGGAAGGGGAGGGGAGGGGAGGAGGGAAGTGGAGGGGAGGGAAGAGGAGGTGAGGGGAGGAGGGAAGGGGAGAAGAGAAGGGGAGGGGAGGAGGGAAGGGGAGGAGGGAAGGGGAGGGGAGGGGAGGAGGGAAGGGGAGGGGAGGGAAGAGGAGGTGACGGGAGGAGGGAAGGGGAGAAGAGAAGGGGAGGGGAGGAGGGAAGGGGGGATGGGGAGGGGGGAAGGGAAGAGAAGGGAAAGAGAGAAGGGGAGGATGTGGGGAATTAAGCAATGACTAGTCACAGGCCAATGAGCTACCACTCTGACTCATACAGGCTACAGTAGAGTCCATAAGTTTCACCACACACACACACACACACACACACACACACACACACACACACACACACACACACACACACACACACACACACACACACACACACACACACACACACACACACACACACACACACACACACACACACACACACACACACACACACACACACACACACACACACACACGTTCTTGGAGACATTTTTTTCTTTTAGGATCACTCTGCCCCAATTCCACAACTACAAAATACTCTTTGTTTGACAAAAACAATAGAATTACCAGAATACAGCAGTCTATTGACCTCAAAGTCCACACCAACACACACACACACACGCGCGCGTTGGTGGGGTGTGTGTGTGTCAACTCTCATAGCAAGGAAAGCCCTTCTCTTCCCTAAGTCGACTCATTCAGAATGTAAAGCGTCGTTCATTTTTTCATTCGTTAATTTGTTATTCTCGCATGCCTTCCTGACCTAGATCTGCTGTCTGAAGCCTCATAGCACCAACCAGTTGACGAGTGTGTGTGTGCTCGTGAGTGTGTGCGCAATTGCTTGTGTGTGTGTGTGTGTGTGTTTGTGTGTGTGTGTGCGTCCACTGCCAACTCCATTACACAGATCCCCTCAGATACATTTACTATGCAGGACACTTCCTGTCCGTAGCCTAGCAACAGGCCTGGCTGTCCAACATACAGTGGCCAACACACACACATCAGGAGAGGAGAAGAAGTGAGCATTGTCCTGCTAGGGGTGAGGGGGTAAGTGGGTGATGGGATGGACAGAATGACTGAAGGTTGGAGGCTATTTTCCCCATTTCCATGACCACAGCAACCTTCCCCAGAGGAGGGAAAGATGAGAGGAAACCACTTTCTCCCTCCCTCCTCTCCTGCACGGACTACCCAGTCTAAGACATGCATACTGTTTGCAGTATGCACGGACTACCCAGTCTAAGACATGCATACTGTTTGCAGTATGCACGGACTACCCAGTCTATGACATGCATACTGTTTGCAGTATGCACGGACTACCCAGTCTAAGACATGCATACTGTTTGCAGTATGCACGGACTACCCAGTCTATGACATGCATACTGTTTGCAGTATGCACGGACTACCCAGTCTAAGACATGCATACTGTTTGCAGTATGCACGGACTACCCAGTCTAAGACATGCATACTGTTTGCAGTATGCACGGACTACCCAGTCTAAGACATGCATACTGTTTGCAGTATGCACGGACTACCCAGTCTAAGACATGCATACTGTTTGCAGTATGCACGGACTACATGTACTACTTCCGGCGCCGACAGAGATGGCCGCCTCGCTTCGCGTTCCTAGGAAACTATGCAGTTTTTTGTTTTTTTACGTGTTATTTCTTACATTGGTACCCCAGGTCATCTTAGGTTTCATTACATACAGTCGAGAAGAACTACTGAACATAAGAGCAGTGTCAACTCACCATCAGTACGACCAAGAATATGACTTTCGCGAAGCGGATCCTGTGTTCTGCCTTTCACCCAGGACAACGAAATGGATCCCAGCCGACGACCCAAAAAAACGTGCACCACTCCCTAGCATTCTTCTCGCCAATGTCCAGTCTCTTGACAACAAGGTTGATGAAATCCGAGCAAGGGTAGCATTCCAGAGGGACATCAGAGACTGTAACGTTCTTTGCTTCACGGAAACATGGCTCACTGGAGAGACGCTATCGGAGTCGGTGCAGCCAGCTGGTTTCGCCACGCATCGTGCAGACAGAAACAAACATCTTTCTGGTAAGAAGAGGGGCGGGGGCGTAAGCTTCATGGTTAACGTGACGTGGTGTGATCATAACAACATACAGGTACTCAAGTCCTTCTGTTCACCTGATTTACAATTCCTCACAATCAAATGTCGACCGCATTATCTACCAAGGGAATTCTCTTCGATTATAATCACAGCCGTATATATTCCCCCCCAAGCAGACATATTGATGGCTCTGAACGAACTTTATTTGACTCTTTGCAAACTGGAATCCATTTATCCGGAGGCTGCATTCATTGTAGCTGGGGATTTTAACAAGGCTAATCTGAAAACAAGACTCCCTAAATTTTATCAGCATATCGATTGCGCAACCAGGGCTGGAAAAACCTTGGATCACTGCTATTCTAACTTCCGCGACGTATATAAGGCCCTGCCCCGCCCTCCTTTCGGAAAAGCTGACCACGACTCCATTTTGTTGATCCCTGCCTACAGACAGAAACTAAAACAAGAAGCTCCCGCGCTGAGGTCTGTTCAACGCTGGTCCGACCAAGCTGACTCCACACTCCAAGACTGCTTCCATCACGTGGACTGGGATATGTTTCGTATTGCGTCAGACAACAACATTGACGAATACGCTGATTCGGTGAGCGAGTTCATTAGAACGTGCGTTGAAGATGTCGTTCCCATAGCAACGATTAAAACATTCCCAAACCAGAAACCGTGGATTGATGGCAGCATTCGCGTGAAACTGAAAGCCCGAACCACTGCTTTTAATCAGGGCAAGGTGACCGGAAACATGACCGAATACAAACAGTGTAACTATTCCCTCCGCAAGGCAATCAAACAAGCTAAGCGTCAGTATAGAGACAAAGTAGAATCTCAATTCAACGGCTCAGACACAAGAGGCATGTGGCAGGGTCTACAGTCAATCACGGATTACAAAAAGAAAACCAGCCCCATCATGGACCAGGATGTCTTGCTCCCAGGCAGACTAAATAACTTTTTTGCCCGCTTTGAAGACAATACAGTGCCACTGACACGGCCAATCATCAAGTTTGCGGACGACACAACAGTGATAGGCATGATTACCAACAACGACGAGACGGCCTACAGGGAGGAGGTGAGGGCCCTCGGAGTGTGGTGTCAGGAAAATAACCTCACACTCAACGTCAACAAAACTAAGGAGATGATTGTGGACTTCAGGAAACAGCAGAGGGAACATCCCCCTATCCACATCGATGGAACAGTAGTGGAGAGGGTAGTAAGTTTTAAGTTCCTCGGCATACACATCACAGACAAACTGAATTGGTCCACCCACACAGACAGCATCATGAAGAAGAAATTCGGCTTGTCACCAAAAGCACTCACAAACTTCTACAGATGCACAATCGAGAGCATCCTGTCGGGCTGTATCACCGCCTGGTACGGCAACTGCTCCGCCCACAACCGTAAGACTCTCCAGAGGGTAGTGAGGTCTGCACAACGCATCACCGGGGGCAAATTACCTGCCCTCCAGGACACCTACACCACCCGATGTCACAGGAAGGCCATTAAGATCATCAAGGACAACAACCACCCGAGCCACTGCCTGTTCACCCCGCTATCATCCAGAAGGCGAGGTCAGTACAGGTGCATCAAAGCTGGGACCGAGAGACTGAAAAACAGCTTCTATCTCAAGGCCATCAGACTGTTAAACAGCCACCACTAACATTGAGTGGCTGCTGCCAACACACTGACTCAACTCCAGCCACTTTAATAATGGGAATTGATGGGAAATGATGTAAAATATATCACTAGCCACTTTAAACAATGCTACCTAATATAATGTTTACATACCCTACATGATTCATCTCATATGTATATGTATATACTATACTCTATATCATCTATGTCTATATTATTATTTTGGTCAGGCCAGGGTGTGACATGGGTTTATTTATGTGGTGTGTTTTGGCTTGGGGTTTTCGTAGGTATTGGGATTGTGGTTTAGTGGGGTTCTCTAGCAAAGTCTATGGCTGTCTGGAGTGGTTCTCAATCAGAGGCAGGTGTTAATCGTTGTCTCTGATTGGGAACCATATTTAGGCAGCCATACTCTGAGTGTTTCGTGGGTGATTGTTCACGTCTCTGTGTTTGTTTGCACCAGATAGGCTGTATAGGTTTTCACGTTAAGTTTGTTGTTTTTGTATTGTTCGTTTTTTCTTCGTCATTAAACACGCTGCATTTTGGTCCGACCCTCCTTCACCCAAAGAAAACCGTAACAATCTACTGCATCTTTATGTAATACCTGTATCACTAGCCACTTTAACTATGCCACTTTGTTTACATACTCATCTCATATGTACAGTGCCTTGCGAAAGTATTCGGCCCCCTTGAACTTTGCGACCTTTTGCCACATTTCAGGCTTCAAACATAAAGATATAAAACTGTATTTTTTTGTGAAGAATCAACAACAAGTGGGACACAATCATGAAGTGGAACGACATTTATTGGATATTTCAAACTTTTTTAACAAATCAAAAACTGAAAAATTGGGCGTGCAAAATTATTCAGCCCCCTTAAATTAATACTTTGTAGCGCCACCTTTTGCTGAGATTACAGCTGTAAGTCGCTTGGGGTATGTCTCTATCAGTTTTGCACATCGAGAGACTGAAATTTTTTCCCATTCCTCCTTGCAAAACAGCTCGAGCTCAGTGAGGTTGGATGGAGAGCATTTGCGAACAGCAGTTTTCAGTTCTTTCCACAGATTCTCGATTGGATTCAGGTCTGGACTTTGACTTGGCCATTCTAACACCTGGATATGTTTATTTTTGAACCATTCCATTGTAGATTTTGCTTTATGTTTTGGATCATTGTCTTGTTGGAAGACAAATCTCCGTCCCAGTCTCTTGCAGACTCCATCAGGTTTTCTTCCAGAATGGTCCTGTATTTGGCTCCATCCATCTTCCCATCAATTTTAACCATCTTCCCTGTCCCTGCTGAAGAAAAGCAGGCCCAAACCATGATGCTGCCACCACCATGTTTGACAGTGGGGATGGTGTGTTCAGCTGTGTTGCTTTTACGCCAAACATAACGTTTTGCATTGTTGCCAAAAAGTTCAATTTTGGTTTAATCTGACCAGAGCACCTTCTTCCACATGTTTGGTGTGTCTCCCAGGTGGCTTGTGGCAAACTTTAAACGACACTTTTTATGGATATCTTTAAGAAATGGCTTTCTTCTTGCCACTCTTCCATAAAGGCCAGATTTGTGCAATATAAGACTGATTGTTGTCCTATGGACAGAGTCTCCCACCTCAGCTGTAGATCTCTGCAGTTCATCCAGAGTGATCATGGGCCTCTTGGCTGCATCTCTGATCAGTCTTCTCCTTGTATGAGCTGAAAGTTTAGAGGGACGGCCAGGTCTTGGTAGATTTGCAGTGGTCTGATACTCCTTCCATTTCAATATTATTGCTTGCACAGTGCTCCTTGGGATGTTTAAAGCTTGGGAAATCTTTTTGTATCCAAATCCGGCTTTAAACTTCTTCACAACAGTATCTCGGACCTGCCTGGTGTGTTCCTTGTTCTTCATGATGCTCTCTGCGCTTTTAACTGACCTCTGAGACTATCACAGTGCAGGTGCATTTATACGGAGACTTGATTACACACAGGTGGATTGTATTTATCATCATTAGTCATTTAGGTCAACATTGGATCATTCAGAGATCCTCACTGAACTTCTGGAGAGAGTTTGCTGCACTGAAAGTAAAGGGGCTGAATAATTTTGCACGCCCAATTTTTCAGTTTTTGATTTGTTCAAGTTTGAAATATCCAATAAATGTCGTTCCACTTCATGATTGTGTCCCACTTGCTGTTGATTCTTCACAAAAAAATACAGTTTTATATCTTTATGTTTGAAGCCTGAAATATGGAAAAAGGTCGCAAAGTTCAAGGGGGCTGAATACTTTTGCAAGGCACTGTATATACTGCACTCAATACCATCTACTGTATCTTGCATATGCCGCTCTGTACCTTCACTCATTCATATATCTTTATGTACATATTCTTTATCCCCTTACACTTGTGTCTATAAGGTAGTAGTTTTGGAATTGTTAGCTAGATTACTTGCTGGTTATTACTGCATTGTCGGAACTAGAAGCACAAGCATTTCGCTACACTCGCATTAACATCTGCTAACCATGTGTATGTGACAAATAAAATTTGATTTGAAGACATGCATACTGTTTGCAGTATGCACGGACTACCCAGTCTAAGACATGCATACTGTTTTCAGTATGCACGGACTACCCAGTCTAAGACATGCATACTGTTTGCAGTATGCACGGACTACCCAGTCTAAGACATGCATACTGTTTGCAGTATGCACGGACTACCCAGTCTAAGACATGCATACTGTTTGCATATTGTGCCAAACACACACGTACAAATACACACCACTCTCCTCTCTACATATACATGTAAAAATCGCAGGTTGACACATCTGCCTCACACGTTCCAAAATGTAAACATCCTCCCCTCCACAGCTACACACCAAGCCCCCCAACCCCCTCATAGAACCCAAACATCCTCCCCTCCACAGCTACACACACCAAGCCCCCCAACCTCCTCATAGAACCCAAACATCCTCCCCTCCACAGCTACACACCAAGCCCCCCAACCCCCTCATAGAACCCAAACATCCTCCCCTCCACAGCTGCACACACCAAGCCCCCCAACCTCCTCATAGAACCCAAACATCCTCCCCTCCACAGCTACACACCAAGCCCCCCAACCTCCTCATAGAACCCAAACATCCTCCCCTCCACAGCTACACATCAAGCCCCCCAACCCCCTCATAGAACCCAAACATCCTCCCCTCCACAGCTGCACACACCAAGCCCCCCAACCCCCTCATAGAACCCAAACATCCTCCCCTCCACAGCTACACACACCAAGCCCCCCAACCTCCTCATAGAACCCAAACATCCTCCCCTCCACAGCTACACACCAAGCCCCCCAACCCCCTCATAGAACCCAAACATCCTCCCCTCCACAGCTACACACACCAAGCCCCCCAACCTCCTCATAGAACCCAAACATCCTCCCCTCCACAGCTACACACACCAAGCCCCCCAACCTCCTCATAGAACCCACACATCCTCCCCTCCACAGCTACACACACCAAGCCCCCCAACCTCCTCATAGAACCCAAACATCCTCCCCTCCACAGCTACACACCAAGCCCCCCAACCCCCTCATAGAACCCAAACATCCTCCCCTCCACAGCTGCACACACCAAGCCCCCCAACCCCCTAATAGAACCCACACATCCTCCCCTCCACAGCTACACACACCAAGCCCCCCAACCTCCTCATAGAACCCAAACATCCTCCCCTCCACAGCTACACACCAAGCCCCCCAACCCCCTCATAGAACCCAAACATCCTCCCCTCCACAGCTACACACCAAGCCCCCCAACCTCCTCATAGAACCCAAACATCCTCCCCTCCACAGCTACACACCAAGCCCCCCAACCCCCTAATAGAACCCAAACATCCTCCCCTCCACAGCTACACACCAAGCCCCCCAACCTCCTCATAGAACCCAAACATCCTCCCCTCCACAGCTACACACCAAGCCCCCCAACCCCCTAATAGAACCCAAACATCCTCCCCTCCACAGCTACACACCAAGCCCCCCAACCTCCTCATAGAACCCACACATCCTCCCCTCCACAGCTACACACACCAAGCCCCCCCAACCTCCTCATAGAACCCAAACATCCTCCCCTCCACAGCTACACACCAAGCCCCCCAACCCCCTCATAGAACCCAAACATCCTCCCCTCCACAGCTGCACACACCAAGCCCCCCAACCCCCTCATAGAACCCACACATCCTCCCCTCCACAGCTACACACACCAAGCCCCCCAACCTCCTCATAGAACCCAAACATCCTCCCCTCCACAGCTACACACCAAGCCCCCCAACCCCCTCATAGAACCCAAACATCCTCCCCTCCACAGCTACACACCAAGCCCCCCAACCTCCTCATAGAACCCAAACATCCTCCCCTCCACAGCTACACACCAAGCCCCCCAACCCCCTAATAGAACCCAAACATCCTCCCCTCCACAGCTACACACCAAGCCCCCCAACCTCCTCATAGAACCCAAACATCCTCCCCTCCACAGCTACACACCAAGCCCCCCAACCCCCTAATAGAACCCAAACATCCTCCCCTCCACAGCTACACACCAAGCCCCCCAACCTCCTCATAGAACCCAAACATCCTCCCCTCCACAGCTACACACCAAGCCCCCCAACCCCCTCATAGAACCCAAACATCCTCCCCTCCCCTCTCTATCCTATATAATTCCCAGGGCATCAAAGAGCCAGTCTCTCTCCATATACCTCTGGGCCTGAAGCCTGGGATTATCCTAGCAGCCCAACCCAGCCATGGTGAGCCCTGAGGGGACAGAGCAGCAGGCAGAGCAGCATAATCCAGGCCCGTGCTCTGGAGCTACACAGGCTGTGTATAGTATATACTCTAAAGATGAGACGTGCACAAATATGCACACGTAAACACACGGAGGCATGCACAGACCCACATACACACACACAGTCCGCAGTGGGAGCTGAAGAGGCAGGTTCAGCAAATCAGTGTCTCGCTCCAGCAGCTCTGGAGGTCAAATGAACAACAAGAGATTTACAGAGAAAGAGAGAGAGACAGAGAGAGAGGAGAGAAGGCTAAGGAGGGGAGAGGAGAGCGGAGAGGAGGCTAAGGAGGGGAGAGGAGAGCGGAGAGGAGGCTAAGGAGAGGAGAGGGGAGCAAAGAGGAGGCTAAGGAGAGGAGGCTAAGGAGGGGAGAGGAGGCTAAGGAGAGGAGGCTAAGGAGAGGAGAGGGGAGCAAAGAGGAGGCTAAGGAGAGGAGAGGGGAGCAAAGAGGAGGCTAAGGAGAGGAGAGGAGGCTAAGGAGAGTAGAGAAGGCTAAGGAGGGGAGAGGGGAGCGGAGAGGAGGCTAAGGAGAGGAGAGGGGAGCGGAGAGGATGCTAAGGAGAGGAGAGGAGGCTAAGGAGAGGAGGCTAAGGAGAGGAGAGGAGGCTAAGGAGCGGAGAGGAGGCTAAGGAGAGGAGAGGGGAGTGGAGTGGAGAGGAGGCTAAGGAGGGGAGAGGGGAGCGGAGAGGAGGCTAAGGAGAGGAGAGGAGGCTAAGGAGAGGAGAGAAGGCTAAGGAGGGGAGAGAAGGTTAAGGAGGGGAGAGAAGGCTAAGGAGGGGAGAGGGGAGCGGAGAGGAGGCTAAGGAGAGGAGAGGGGAGCGGAGAGGAGGCTAAGGAGAGGAGAGGAGGCTAAGGAGAGGAGAGGGGAGCGGAGAGGGGGCTAAGGAGAGGAGAGGGGAGCGGAGAGGAGGCTAAGGAGAGGAGAGGAGGCTAAGGAGAGGAGGCTAAGGAGGGGAGAGGGGAGTGGAGAAGAGGCTAAGGAGAGGAGAGGGGAGCGGAGAGGAGGCTAAGGAGAGGAGAGGAGGCTAAGGAGAGGAGAGGGGAGCGGAGAGGGGGCTAAGGAGAGGAGAGGGGGCTAAGGAGAGGAGAGGAGGCTAAGGAGAGGAGAGAGGGCTAAGGACAGGAGGCTAAGGAGAGGAGAGGCATATCATTATTGACATAATCCTGTCTCTCTCACACTGAAGTTATTATTGATATCAGGCTAATTGACCCAGTGAGGTCTGGGTGAGGGGTGCATTGTGGGTAAGTGGAGCATGTAGCCTCAGGGGAGGAGGGCTTAATGAACACACTGCCAGGTGTGTATGCGTGCCAGCTTGTGTGTGTGTGTATGTCCTCAGCATCATGACTCATGGTAGGTGAAGAGATAACTATCTTTAAAGTTTTTCCACAAAAAAGGAAGGGGGAGGGAGAGAGAGAGGGGAGGGTGGGTGGGAGAGAGAGAGGGGAGGGTGGGTGGGTGGGAGAGAGAGAGGGGAGGGTGGGAGAGAGAGGGGAAAGAAAGCCGTAGAACACAGGTGAGATTAGGTAAAGGAGTGGTGTTCTTTCCACAGCTCAAAATCCCAATCGAATCTCCGTTTGATTAAGACCTGCACCT
>NC_143039.1:25597500-25645000 GCF_057628025.1 Oncorhynchus mykiss
GGGGGAGAGAGGGAGACCAGGGGGGAGAGAGGGAGACCAGGGGGGAGAGAGGGAGACCAGGAGAGGAGAGAGGGAGACCAGGGGGGAGAGAGGGAGACCAGGAGAGAGAGAGGGAGACCAGGGGGGAGAGAGGGAGACCAGGAGAGGAGAGAGGGAGACCAGGGGGGAGAGAGGGACACCAGGGGGGAGAGAGGGAGACCAGGGGGGAGAGAGGGAGACCAGGGGGGAGAGAGGGAGACCAGGAGAGAGAGAAAGAAGTGTGTGTCTTACCTTGTACACCTGTCCGTAGGTTCCATTGCCCACCAACTCCACCAGCTCAAAGATGCCTGCTGGGTCCTAAAGAGAGACAAATTCTGAGTCACAGAGTGTACAGACATTTAGCTTGAAGCTGGCAGTTATAGAGGTGTTAGCTTTATGCTAGCCCCCAGACATAGGCTATACCGTTAGCTTGATGCTAGCCCCAACAACATAGGCTACAGGCCATTAGCTTGATGCTAATCCCCACCCCAGACATATAGACTGTTATCTTGATACTAGCACAGATAGACAGTTAGTTTGATGCCAGCCCCAAAACATATAGACTGTTAGCTTGATGCTAGCCCCCAGAGATAGGCTACAGACTGTTAGCTTGAAGCTAGCTGATGCTAATAGACTGCTACTGTCGATAGCTAGCTAAAGTTGCTGCATAATGATTAGCTTACTAGACAGTAGAGTTACTACAAGAGGAGCCGCTAGACCACAGCAGAGAACCCAGTGACCTCACACACACACACACACACACACACACACACACACACACACACACACACACACACACACACACACACACACACACACACACACACACACACACACACACACACACACACACACACACACACACACACACACACACACACACACACACACACACACACACCTCCCTCTTTGCTGTGTTGCTATGTCATTCCAACAATAGCTGGAATTCAACTCCCCCCTCTGTAGCCCTCACTCTCTCTTTCGTTCACTCTCTTCCAACTCTCTCTTTCTCTCTCTCTCCATTCATCTCCAGCCAGCAAGAGTAGATATATGTAGCTCTCACAGTCTCGTTCTCTCTCATTCCAGCCCTTCTCTGAGAAATGCTATGGAACTCTCACACTCTTTTATTCTCTCTCTCTCTCTCCATCACTCTCATTCCAACAGACTTGAGCCTTTTTGGCTATGGCAGTTTTAATCTCTTTCCGTGTCTCTCCCTCCATCTCTCATTCCATCTGTCTCTCCATCCATCTCTCATTCCATCTGTCTCTCCGTCCATCTCTCAATCCATCTCTCATTCCATCTGTCTCTCCCTCCATCTCTCATTCCATCTGTCTCTCATTCCATCTCTCTCCCTCCATCTCTCATTCCATCTGTCTCTCCCTCCATCGGTCTCTCCCTCCATCTCTCATTCCATCTGTCTCTCCCTCCATCTCTCATTCCATCGGTCTCTCCATCCATCTCTCATTCCATCTGTCTCTCCCTCCATCTGTCTCTCATTCCATCTGTCTCTCCCTCCATCTCTAATTCCATCTGTCTCTCCATCCATCTCTCATTCCATCTGTCTCTCCCTCCATCTGTCTCTCCCTCCATCTCTCATTCCATCGGTCTCTCCATCCATCTCTCATTCCATCTGTCTCTCCATCCATCTCTCATTCCATCTGTCTCTCCCTCCATCTCTCATTCCATCTGTCTCTCCCTCCATCTCTCATTCCATCTGTCTCTCCCTCCATCTCTCATTCCATCGGTCTCTCCCTCCATCTGTCTCTCATTCCATCTGTCTCTCCCTCCATCTCTCATTCCAGCAGTATCTAAGCACCACTGTGGCACTTCTACTCTCTTTTATGTTCTCTCTCTAGCTATCTCCTCATCTCTCCTTCTTTACCTCCTGTGGTATCATGAGAAACACAGAAACACTCACTCTTCTAAACAAGCCCACACAAGGGTTAGTGATCAAGTGTGTGTGTGTGTGTGTGTGTGTGTGTGTGTGTGTGTGTGTGTGTGTGTGTGTGTGTGTGTGTGTGTACAGAGTCTAACAGAGTGTTGTTGCTGCTCCAGTTCATTCATATCCTCAGGCTAGCTGATAGAAAAGTGTCCGTTATCATGACTATTTAATACAACAGAATGGGCTCACAGGTTGTGTGTGAGATGATTAGATTGTAGTGGGTTAGTGAATGATGGGACTCACGTTGTAACTGGTCCTATCTAAACAACCACTGTCATGAGAGAAGGACTCTAATGTACTGTACTCATACACAAACGTGTTCTCTCTGTTGATGAATCTTATTCTCTGTTTAGCTCCTCGCGAGACCTTGTATACATTCTTCAAACTCTATGGCTCTAAAGTGTGTGTGTGTCTATGAGTGTGTATGTGAGAGGCTAGGGAAATAGTGTGAATAAGGGGGTCTTGTGGCTCAGCTGTTCATTAGATCACCCAGACACATTCAGGGGGAGACATTTAAGTGTGACACACCCAGATAATTCATGAATAAGATGTATGCAGGTCAGTTCTAGGGCGTAGGTGGGTTTAGGTTGAGAGTGTCGTCTATAACAGCTAGTGTTCTGGCCAAAAGTAGTGGAGGATAGGGTGACATTACTGGCACTCAATCTCTCTCTTTCTCTCTTTCTCTCGCTCTCCATCTATTTTTCTCTCTCCCTTCCTCGTTCCCCCTTTTTCACTTTGCCTTTGTCCCTCTCATTCATCAGCTCCTCACTCTATAATTGTGTGTGTGTGTGTGTGTGTGTGTGGTCAGTGCTGTTGATGTCATTAGCTGACTGACTGTGTGTGTGTGTGTGTGTGTGTGTGTGTGTGTGTGTGTGTGTGTGTGTGTGTGTGTGTGTGTGTGTGTGTGTGTGTGTGTGTGTGTGTGTGTGTGTGTGTGTGTGTGTGTGTGTTGTATCACCAATTCTCTGACCACTTCTCAGTCAGGATTTCCCAACACACACACACTCGTCTGTCCAGCGGTTCCTAGGCCAGTCTAGCCAGTGACCCACTGACCAGTGGATTAATGTCTGTGACTGACTGGTGGAGAACTGTAATCCACACAGGCCCCTGTACAGCACAGCTAGACTGGCTCTGCACAACCTGAACAGGCCACTGCACATCTCAGCTAGGCTGGCTCTGCACAACCTGAACAGGCCACTGTACATCTCAGCTAGACTGGCTCTGCACAACCTGAACAGGCCACTGTACAGCTCAGCTAGACTGGCTCTGCACAACCTGAACAGGCCACTGTACAGCTCAGCTAGACTGGCTCTGCACAACCTGAATAGGCCACTGTACATCTCAGCTAGACTGGCTCTGCACAACCTGAACAGGCCACTGTACATCTCAGCTAGACTGGCTCTGCACAACCTGAACAGGCCACTGTACAGCTCAGCTAGACTGGCTCTGCATAACCTGAACAGGCCACTGTACAGCTCAGCTAGACTGGCTCTGCACAACCTGGCAACCTCAATAGGCCACTGTACATCTCAGCTAGACTGGCTCTGCATAACCTGAACAGGCCACTGTACATCTCAGCTAGACTGGCTCTGCACAACCTGAACAGGCCACTGTACAGCTCAGCTAGACTGGCTCTGCACAACCTGGCAACCTCAATAGGCCACTGTACATCTCAGCTAGACTGGCTCTGCATAACCTGAACAGGCCACTGTACATCTCAGCTAGACTGGCTCTGCACAACCTGAACAGGCCACTGTACAGCTCAGCTAGACTTGCTCTTCCCAACCCAACCTATCATCCTTTATACTAGTCTGTGGGTCATATGGCATTAGCTTAGCGTATACCCAGTACCTGACCACACACACAAACAAATGTAAACACACACACATCATCTTGCAGAGTAGGTGTATCCATCATAGTGTGTGTGTGTGTGTGTGTGTGTGTGTGTGTGTGTGTCTTTGCTCAGGGTTAACATTAGAACCAGAGAGTGCAGCAACAGCCACAGTAGCCTACTGCCCCCGTCTACACTTGGAAAACAATTCCCATCTAGAACCATAAAGCTTTTTTTGGCTGTCCCCATAGGAGAACCCTTTGAAGAACCACGTTTGGTTCCAGGTACAACCCTTTTGGGTTCCATGTAGAACCCTTTCCACACAGGGTTCTACATGGAAAACAAAATAGTTCTACCTGGAAACAAAAAGGGTTCTCCTATGGGGATAGCCGCAGAACCCATTTGGAACCATTTTTTCTAAGAGTGCACAGACAACACAGTCTACAGGTAGCCTAGCCACTAGCATTACTGGCTTAGCAGAGTTTAGCATCTACACTGATGGTTATACCAACATATAACCATATTGGCATATTCAATATATCAAGGTAATGTAATAGAGACAATATATGACATGTAAATAGATACACAGTGATTATTGAATAGTATCCTTTGTAGAGGACTCTCTCTACCCGTGTTAACAGTGAGTGACATTTGTTGTTCACACATGCACACAGAAATACACTGTATGCATGAATGCCTTAATGTATTCATACAGTAGATGCACATGAAGGCTATCAGGCTGTTTTCGTAGACCCACATTAACATTCTCTTTGTGTGTGTGTGTGTGTGTGTAAATATGTAGGCTACATTCCACCACGGACTGGCTCAATGAAAGCGACATATTCAGACCTAAAAGTCGAGACCCCCCCCCCCCCCCCCTCTCAAACCACGACATCAGATTACATGGCTATGCTGTCATGCTATTTCATACCTAACCTTTGTTTATCTAGGTTAGTCGTTAGTAAATCAGCCGAAAGAGAAAAACTTGGTTGACGTTTTTCCACTGAGTATGTTCCTCTGTTGTGTTACAATGTTTAACCACCTGCCATTAGGCTATGAACAGTGCTATATAGGCCTGCATAATTCGATATTTGGATATATTTTGCTCATGCACAAACATCGGTAGGCCAGTCTGCCATGTTGGTGGTTGTATGTTGGGATGGGGAATTTGACCCATTTTAGAAGCGTTGTCTCACACACACACACACAGAGAGAGAGAGAGAGAGAGAGAGAGAGAGAGAGAGAGAGAGAGAGAGAGAGAGAGAGAGAGAGAGAGAGAGAGAGAGAGAGAGAGAGAGAGAGAGAGAGAGAGAGAGAGAGAGAGAGAGAGAGAGAGAGAGAGAGAGTAGTAGCCATCTCTGATACTGAAACAGATACATGATGTAGACCCGGGTTTATCTTACCCGTAGAGCAGACAGATCGATCTCATCCAGACTCCGGGCAGGGGAATCAGTCGCCATGATTCAAATAAAATATTGTGAAAATCACCAGAATCAGAAATCATCCAGACAACGAGACCACGGAGTAAATGCCCTTGGCCACCGCTATAGGCTGCCCTCTTCCTCGGGGAAACGAGCCCTTTCTCACCGATAAGCGACAGAGAGATGGCGACAGAGAAAATGAAAAAGAGAGAATATAATATATCCCCGTTTGTCAGTAGACTTAGAGGTGACCGACGTTAAAAAAGTCTGCTAGAGCAGAGATGCTGGTGTGTGACTATAACCGGACGTGAACATTATCAGCAGCAGCACCGAATCCACGTCTGTAGGTTCAACCGACAGAGCGAGAACTCACTGTTCGCTGGCTGCTGCTGCTTTTGAGCTATGTCAATCAAAGACAACGCGGGCGGGGCAAATCTGCAAACCACTCCCACTCCAGAGGAATGCCCAATTTGATTCATTTAATTATTTAAAACTCAGTAGTGACGAAAGGAGTTCCAGAGTAAGCCGTCCCTGACACCGGGGTGTGGTAACTGGTTTGTCTAACGTTTAGTAATGATGTTAGGTGAAGTTGGACTTCTTGTAAAAGGGATTTAAAAAATGGAAACATAGCTATGAGTTCAACAAGGGCCAATCAACTTTGTTGTACGTCACATCTCTTTCATATTGAAATGTTTTAGAATGTAGTATTATTACTAATATATTATGTATGTATTATGAACATAGTGTTGTGTATAGGAACTAATCAGACGTTCAGAATAGAGAAGTTTCATTCAATGCGGCCCATTTAGTTATTTTTTGTTTGGTTATATTTGTCCTTTATCCCATTGAGAATAACCATGTGTTTTATAACAGAGAGCTAAAGGCAATATAATATAGATTATTCCTGAGAATGGAACAGAGTAGAGATGTTGTCCTTAAAATATAACAGAGTAGAGATGTTGTCCTTAAAATAGAACAGAGTAGAGATGTTGTCCTTAAAATAGAACAGAGTAGAGATGTTGTCCTTAAAATAGAACAGAGTAGAGATGTTGTCCTTAAAATAGAACAGAGTAGAGATGTTGTCCTTAAAATAGAACAGAGTAGAGATGTTGTCCTTAAAATAGAACAGAGTAGAGATGTTGTCCTTAAAATAGAACAGAGTAGAGATGTTGTCCTGAGAATAGAACAGATTAGAAATGTTTCCTGAGAATAGAACAGATTAGAAATGTTTCCTGAGAATAGAACAGAGTAGAGATGTTTCCTGAGAATAGAACAGATTAGAAATGTTTCCTGAGAATAGAACAGATTAGAAATGTTTCCTGAGAATAGAACAGATTAAAAATGTTTCCTGAGAATAGAACAGAGTATAAATGTTTCCTGAGAATAGAACAGATTAGAAATGTTTCCTGAGAATAGAACAGATTAAAAATGTTTCCTGAGAATAGAACAGAGTAGAGATGTTTCCTGAGAATAGAACAGAGTATAAATGTTTCCTGAGAATAGAACAGATTAGAAATGTTTCCTGAGAATAGAACAGATTAAAAATGTTTCCTGAGAATAGAACAGGGTAGAGGTGTGTTGTCATGACCTGTCACTCACTATAACAGAGAAATACTCTGGAACTGTTTTGGTCGGAGATCAGGATTATAAGGATTAAGCCAAAGCAACACATGCAGAGGAACCATATAATTGGGCTCCTTCAGTATCACTATACCAAAATAAGACATGTTAACACGTGAGAAATCTACAGACAGGTTTGCCTTGCCAAGAACTTCTTAGGAACTATTAGTCATGCACACCATTTAATCAAATCAAATGTTATTGGTCACATGCGCCGAATACAACAGGTGTAGGTAGACCTTACAGTGAAATTATTACGTACAAGCCCTTAACCAACAATGCAGTTTAAGAAAATCCCTAAAAAAGTAAGAGATAAGAATAACAAATAATTAAAGAGCAGCAGTAAATAACAATAGCGGGGCTATATACAGGGGGTACCGATACAGAGTCAATGTGTCAATGTGCGGGGGGGGGGGGGGGGGGGGGGGGGGGGCACCGGTGTCGAGGTAATTGAGGTAATTATGTACATGCAGGTTGAGTTAGTAAAGTGATATCTAAGCCAATGCCAAACTCATCCAAGCTAATGTCAAATCCAATACATTATACAGGCACGGCTATTACAGTTTTTTCCAATTGCTAACACACTAAAATGACATGCACAGCACAATTATTTAAACTGACACACAGAGAGCAACACCTCTTCTCAAGTCTCCAAAAGTCTAAACACATTTTCTGCTTTACACACATTTTGCAATTCAAAATGGCACTTTTTAAATGCACTGCACACGGTTCTCTGCATAAGACACAACAATCTGACATAGAGTCACATGTTTGCCATTTCAAAACACTGCCATTCAAAATGACACTACATGAGCTAATTGGCCAATACATGTGCCACCTGGCCAAACACCTCAATGGTTAATTGTTACCACTTCAATCAGGAAGTAAGCACTATGAAAAGACCGCAGGTGAGCACCTTTTGTTTTACAACAACAATGGAAGCCGTTGCAGAGAGAGGAAGAGGGAGGGTGAGAATGAGAGGGGGAGGAAGAGTGAGAGGTATGGGTAGAGCTGGTAGAGGAGTTCATGGCCAAAGAAGACAACATCTTTCAAATGAAATCAGAGCAACCTTAGTTGATCATGTCAGAGAGTGCAGCCCAACTTGAGCCGTTTTACTGTCGCCTGTGTCATCCGGACATTGAGACTGGAGTACAGGTATGTAACCAACATTTCTTTCACACTACATAGTACACCCCATGTCACAGTGTATCAGTTGGGTGAGACCTGTTTACTTCATGAATGGCTGATGTCATACACTAACTGCACAAATTTCCTGTAGAATTGACTCTACTGTGGGGGAAATATCTTTAGGCTGCATTGTCCAAGCCCTATATTAAGTTTTTTTGTTTTTCTAAAGCACTGAGAGATGCAACCATGGTGGAGGAAGGGGCCAAATGTTCACCGGGGTACAGGAAGCTAACATTGTAAACTTGGTTTTGGAAAATAATGAAATCAGATGACGAGAAATTCAAAGCCACATCATCCAGGACAACACCATTTTCAACAACATTCAACGAGTCAGTCTGTCCACATTGGCTCGCATTCTCACGCGAAACCAAATCAGAATGAAACAACTTTATAAGGTGCCGTTTGAGAGAAACTCTCAAAGAAATGTGGATGTAAGTACAATATTGACTGCAGTACACTACACGCAACATCGTTTCCCAGTGAACTGGATAACACCATTTTGACTGCTTTTGTTCTATGTTTTCAGGGAGTACTGGAAATAGATGCTCATGCAATCCCACATGAGTTCATCTTTATAGATGAGGCTGGGTTCAACCTAGCAAAGACCAGACGAAGGGGGAGAAACGTCATTGGCCACAGAGCCATTATAGATGTTCCTGGCCAACGTGGTGGGAACATCACAATGTGCACTGCCATCTCCAATACGCATGGTGTCCTCCACCGTCATGCCAACCTTGGACCATACAACACAGCCCATATTCTCACATTTCTGGACAGACTCCACAACATTCTCATACCACCAGAGCGTATGAATGATGCAGATCATCAAAGAACCCGGTACGTTGTAGTATGGGACAACGTGAGCTTTCATCGTGCAGCCTCAGTCCAAAACTGGTTTGCTGACCACCCACCATTTCTCGTGCAATACCTCCCACCATACTCACCATTTCTGAACCCCATAGAAGAGTTATTTTCGGCATGGCGGTGGAAGGTGTACGACCGGCAGCCCGTTGTGCACATTCCTCTTGTGCAGGCTATGGAAGAGGCATGTGATGAGATTGATGTGGGTGCGATTCAGGGATGGATAAGGCACTCAAGGCGCTTCTTCCCTCGATGTCTAGCAAGGGAAGATATTGCCTGTGATGTGGACGAGGCGTTGTGGCCAGACCCAGCTGTGATGTGGACGAGGCGTTGTGGCCAGACCCAGCTGTGATGTGGACGAGGCGTTGTGGCCAGACCCAGCTGTGATGTGGACGAGGCGTTGTGGCCAGACCCAGCTGTGATGTGGACGAGGCGTTGTGGCCAGACCCAGCTGTGTTGTGGACGAGGCGTTGTGGGCAGACCCAGCTGTGATGTGGACGAGGCGTTGTGGCCAGACCCAGCTGTGTTGTGGACGAGGCGTTGTGGCCAGACCCAGCTGTGTTGTGGACGAGGCGTTGTGGCCAGACCCAGCTGTGATGTGGACGAGGCGTTGTGGCCAGACCCAGCTGTGCGGCAAGATGCTGCCTAATTATTTTTCTTGACTCTTTTTTTTTCTATATATTTTTTCTGCCATTTTCTTTTTCAGTTGACTGTTTTTTTGTGAGCATATTTTTGTTCAGTCCAATGGAAATATATCTGCTGTGCATATGTTGCACTGACTTGTTTGGTGAAAAATGTTAACAAATAAACTGTTTCAACAGCATGTGTGTGTATCTGCAAATATTTCTGTGCATCTGAAGATTTTCTACAATTTGAACTATTTTAGTATTATGGCAAAGCATACAAAAGATGAGAGTGCTTTTCATTATGCCCAACAGTGTGTAGTTGGTTAGACAAAAATCTGGTAATATGAATGAAGTGTGTGCCATTTCGTGCAAACATTTGATTTTGATAATGCTATATGTAGTTTTGATTGCAGTGCTTCATTTTGCAGGATATATGAGGTATTTTACAGTTTAGGTGTGTGGTTTTGTGAATTGTGTTAAGTATTTTGATAAAACGAGCCTAGTTTGCAAAATTGTGTTTTAGCAATTGGGAAAAAACTGTATCACATCTTCAAATCAAATCAAATTAAATGTATTTATATAGCCCTTCGTACATCAGCTGATATCTCAAAGTGCTGTACAGAAACCCAGCCTAAAACCCCAAACAGCAAGCAATTCAGGTGTAGAAGCACGGTGGCTAGGAAAAACTCCCTAGAAAGGCCAAAACCTAGGAAGAAACCTAGAGAGGAACCAGGCTATGTGGGGTGGCCAGTCCTCTTCTGGCTGTGCCGGGTGGAGATTATAACAGAACATGGCCAAGATGTTCAAATGTTCATAAATGACCAGCATGGTCCAATAATAATAAGGCAGAACAGTTGAAACTGGAGCAGCAGCACGGCCAGGTGGACTGGGGACAGCAAGGAGTCATCATGTCAGGTAGTCTTGAGGCATGGTCCTAGGGCTCAGGTCCTCCGAGAGAGAGAAAGAAAGAAAGAGAGAAAGAGAGAATCAGAGAGAGCACACTTAAATTCACACAGGACACCGAATAGAACAGGAGAAGTACTCCAGATATAACAAACTGACCCTAGCCCCCCGACATACAAACTACTGCAGCATAAATACTGGAGGCTGAGACAGGAGGCAAAAAGATATTGTCTTAGACAAGTGTGTGTGTGTGTGTGTGTGTGTGTGTGTGTGTGTGCGTGTGTGTGGGTTTGCAATATGTCTGCAGGTGTGCATGCTTGTTTTCTTCACCCAGTGTCTTCCATGGAATCACCTGAGCATATCACGCCCTGTTTCCCCTAGAGTGCCACGACAACATACCTTCACATAGAAAGCGAAAGACAGAAAGAGAATGAGACAGAGACATGGGAGAGAGAGAGGGAGAGAAGGGGGAGAGAGTCATAGACTGTTCTCTCTGCTACCGTACGGCAAGTGGTACCGGTGCGCCAAGTCTAGATCCAAAAGGTTCCTTAACAGCTTCTACCCTCAAGCCATAAGACTGCTGAACAGTTAATCAAATGGCCACCTGGACTATTTACGTTGACCCATACCTATTTGAACAAATTACCTCCACTAACCTGTACCCTTGCACATTGACTCGGTACCGGTACCCTCTGCATATAGCCTCATTATTGTTATTTTATTCTGTTACTTTTTGTTTTATTTTTTTACTTGAGTTTATTTAGTAAATATTTTCCTAACTCTATTTCTTGAACTGCATTGTTGGTTAAGGGCTTGTAAGTAAGCATTTCACGGTAAGGTCTACACGAGACAGCCTATAGGGAGGAGGTGAGGGCCCTGGGAGTGTGGTGCCAGGAAAATAACCTCTCACTCAACGTCAACAAAACAAAGGAGATGATGGTGGACTTCAGGAAACAGCAGAGGGAGCACCCCCCTATCCACATCGAGGGGACTGCAGTGAAGAAGGTGGAAAGCTTCAAGTTCCTCGGCGTACACATCACTGACCAACTGAAAGGATTCACCCACACAAACAATGTGGTGAAGAAGGCGCAACAGCGCCTCTTCAACCTCAGGAGGCTGAAGAAATGTGGCTTGGCACCTAAAACCCTCACAAACATTCACAGATGCACAATTGAGAGCATCCTGTCGGGCTGTATCACCGCTTGGTACGACAGCTGTACTGCCCGCAACTGCAGGGCTCTCTAGAGGGTGGTGCGGTCTGCACAACACATCACTGGGGGCACACTGCCTGCCCTCCAGGACTCCTAAAGCACCCGATGTCACAGGAGGGCCAAAAGGATCATCAAGGACAACAACCAACCGAGCCACTGCCTGTTCACCCCGTTATCATCCAGAAGGCAAGGTCAGTACCGGTGCATCAAAGCTGGGACTGAGAGACTGAAAAACAGCTTCTATCTAAAGGGCATCACTAGCACCTTAGAGGCTGCTGCCCTATATACATAGACTTGAAAACACTGACCACTTTAATAATGGAACACTAGTCACTTTAAATGTTTACATATTTTGCATTACTTATCTCATATGTATATACTGTATTCTATTCTACTGTATTTTAGTCTATGCATTACTCATCTCATATGTATATACTGTATTCTATTCTACTGTATTTTAGTCTATGCATTACTCATCTCATATGTATATACTGTATTCTATTCTACTGTATTTTAGTCTATGCATTACTCATCTCATATGTATATACTGTATTATATTCTACTGTATTTTAGTCTATGCATTACTCATCTCATATGTATATACTGTATTCTATTCTACTGTATTTTAGTCTATTCTGCTCCGACATTCCTCGTCCAAATATTGATATGTTCTTAATTTCATTACTTTTCTTTAGGTTGTCTGTATTGTGTGTATTGTTGTGAAATGGTTAGATATTACTTTTTAGATATTACTGCACTGTTGGAGCACGAAACACAATCATTACGGAACACCCGCAATAACATATTTCTAAACATGTGTATGTGACCAATACATTTGATTTGATTTCATTGGACCTGTTATATTCAGCGCATATGACAAACAAATTTGATATGAGAGGGAGAGGGGGGGGGGGGGGGGGGAGAGAGCATAAGAGAACACATTACTACCCCAGTTTAAATATTTAATAAGTGATTCTGGGCTAAATCTCCTGTGTGTGTGTGTTGGGAGGGTGTAACATAGCATATGCTACAGTACATGATAACTGCTCCAATTAATGCCTACTCTATAATTAAAATGTGAAGATGCACAGAAGAAGCCATATCACACACACACACATTCTTATTCTGTACCTACGGGTGACATAATATTTCCCCAATATCAACTGTCAGCTTACCAAATCACAGACTATGCCTTTAAATCGAGACATGTTGAAGCCAGATGAATCTGATTTGAGAATGGACTATTTCTTTAACCTTTCACTGACATAGAGTTACTGAAATGAATACAGGCGATGCCTCGCAAACACCATACCAGAGCCATAAAGAGTATACTAAATATGAAGAACACCTGCTCTTTCCATGACATACACTGACCAGATGAAAGATATGATCTCTTATTGATGTCACTTGTTAAATCCACTTCAATCAGTTTAGATGAAGGGGAGGAGACAGGATAAAGAAAGATTTTTAAGCCTTGAGACAATTGAGACATGGATTGTGTATGTGTGCCATTCAGAGGGTGAATGGGCAACACAAAATATTTAAGTGCCTTTGAACAGGGCATGGTAGTAGGTGCCAGGCGCACCGGTTTGTGTCAAGAACTGCAACGCTGCTGGGGTTTTCACACTCATCAGTTTTCTGTGTATCAGGAATAGCCCACTACTCAAATGACATACAGCCAAATTGATGCAACTGTGGGAAGCTTTGGAGTCAACATGGGCCAGCATCACTCTGGAATGTTTTTGACACCTTGTAGTACATGCCCTGACTAGAGTCCAGGCTCAACTCAATATTAGGAAGGTGTTCATAATGTTTTTACATAGCTGATACGTGAAAGTGGAGGGCGCCCTCGTGTGGTCAAAGGTCATGCAATTTGAGTATTGAAGACGGGGATCATTGGGATCTTGTGACAGAAACGGACAAACAATTATACCGTTCTCGGCAGGATTCAAACCTGCGAGGGAAGATCCCAATTCATTTTTAGTCCATCGCCCTTAGTCCATCGGTCCTCAATCTAGACTACTGTACTAGTAACTTCTGGCTAATTCACCTCTTTCAATAACTTTTCATTTAGACTTCACCAACATGTTATGTATAACACCATGATTTGGAATGACTTCTCTGTGACAGACGGGCGATAAAGAACTTTCAGAAGAGGAATTCAACACCACGCCTCACGGCGACAGCAAAGGCTTAGATCGCTCGGACATCCTGAATCCGTAACAACAGCACGAGGTCTAAACTTCGATATGCTGACGTACATCGGCCAGCAAATGTGTCGATTATAACATACTCGATTTGTCATTGTAATGACTTGCTGTAGAAAGTGCATCATTAAAAGTAGAAATAGGAATATTATATTATTTATGTTTCTTCACTCAGCCAGAACAAAACAAAGAAAGAAGGTAGCCCAGGGTGCAGATACATCGTCTCACCACTAAGGGTCACTAACGGAACATGACAACGGCCATCCTGACTGCTAAAACCTGGATTTGGTGTCAGGATAAAGCGTACTAGCTAAAAGTAGATATAGGTACGGCCTCCTAAGATCACCACAAAGACCAGTAAATGCACAATACTGACTTGCACTTTCCACATCAAATAGTCATTGGTTTTAATCAATTTTTAATCAATTAAAAACTCCTGTCATTGATTTATCTTCAATATGTCCGTCAACAGGAAAAGCCTAGTAAATCGTCATTGATTGAGCGCTAAAGTGGCCTCAGAATATGACCATTCTGATATAAATGATAAAATATCTCAGATAAGACCGAAAAAGTGTCTGGAAGTATCAGCAACCATCAGGGTGAGAGTGACAACACGTCCACATGTCAAAATGGGGGGAGTCTTAGCAAATGGCATAGTGGTTATTTTAACGCAATCGTGTTTTATTTTTATTTGGGGGGGGGGGGTTAAAAAGGGGTCTCACCTGTGACCCGTGGCTTGACTTTAGATGCAGCGACTTCGATTACCCTGCACACCATATTTTTTTCTTCCCACCAATACAATCCAGTGACAACGACCGACGAGTTGTGCGTTCCGAGATACCTTTTGTTATTTGCCTGTTTGTGGCCCGCCTGTGAAATTCGTGCAATTCTCTTTCAACCTCTCGTCAACTAGCTGTTTTTGCAGAATGTTAAAAATACGATAGTTATTCACTGCTCATGTTAACTGGATGTAATTTCCATTATCTTAAGCCACTTATTTGTCAACTGGTTCTTGCAACGCAGTATGACATGCAGGCGTTAAAAGTATGTCAGAAGTGGGATTCGAACCCACGCCTCCAGGGGAGACTGCGACCTGAACGCAGCGCCTTAGACCGCTCGGCCATCCTGACTTCTGTCAAATATTACGTGTCCCTTCTGATTTATTCATCTTTATGTGGTCTTGTAATCGGTCATATATTTTTCAAATTATATAACTTACAGTGAATCGGGTAAAAGTTTAAATTGACATAGGCTAGGCTACTAATAGTTTCCTCTCGCTCAGCCAGCACCAAAGAAAGAGAAATTAATCATTTATCCTGGTTTCGTCAGCCCAGGGTGCATATACACCATCTCACCACTAGGATTCGCTAAAGGAACAATGGAACTGCTCTTATAAACATTAGCAAGCTCTTTCTTACCATAAATAATACTGATTGATGTTGATATATTCGTACTATGTACCGCTATTTTATATTTCCGTTCTTGTGAACAAGTATGATCATTAGGCTTATCCTTATCCTTGCCTGTTTGTGGCCCGCCTGTGAAATTCGTGCAATTCTCTTTCAACCTCTCATTAACTGGTTCTTGCAAAGCAGTATGACATGCAGGCGTTAAAAGCATGTCAGAAGTGGGATTCGAACCCACGCCTCCAGGGGAGACTGCGACCTGAACGCAGCGCCTTAGACCGCTCGGCCATCCTGACTGCTAAACGCTGCATTTGGTGTCAGGATAAAGCGTACTAGCTAAAAGTAGATATAGGTACGGCCTCCTAAGATCACCACAAAGACCAGTAAATGCACAATACTGACTTGCACTTTCAACATCAAATAGTCATTGGTTTTAACCAATTAAAAACTCCTGTCATTGATTTATCTTCAATATGTCCGTCAACGGGAAAAGCCTAGTAAATCGTCATTGATTGAGCGCTAAAGTGGCCTCAGAATATGACCATTCTGATATAAATGATAAAATACCTCAGCTAAGACCGAAAAAGTGTCTGGAAGTATCAGCAACCATCAGGGTGAGAGTGACAACACGTCCACATGTCAAAATGGGGGGAGTCTTAGCAAATGGCATAATGGTTATTTTAACGCAGTCGTGTTTTATTTTTATTTGGGGGGGGGGTTAAAAAGGGGTCTCACCTGTGACCCGTGGCTTGACTTTAGATGCAGCGACTTCGATTACCCTGCACACCATATTTTTTTCTTCCCACCAATACAATCCAGTGACAACGACCGACGAGTTGTGCGTTCCGAGATACCTTTTGTTATTTGCCTGTTTGTGGCCCGCCTGTGAAATTCGTGCAATTCTCTTTCAACCTCTCGTCAACTAGCTGTTTTTGCAGAATGTTAAAAATACGATAGTTATTCACTGCTCATGTTAACTGGATGTAATTTCCATTATCTTAAGCCACTTATTTGTCAACTGGTTCTTGCAACGCAGTATGACATGCAGGCGTTAAAAGTATGTCAGAAGTGGGATTCGAACCCACGCCTCCAGGGGAGACTGCGACCTGAACGCAGCGCCTTAGACCGCTCGGCCATCCTGACTTCTGTCAAATATTACGTGTCCCTTCTGATTTATTCATCTTTATGTGGTCTTGTAATCGGTCATATATTTTTCAAATTATATAACTTACAGTGAATCGGGTAAAAGTTTAAATTGACATAGGCTAGGCTACTAATAGTTTCCTCTCGCTCAGCCAGCACCAAAGAAAGAGAAATTAATCATTTATCCTGGTTTCGTCAGCCCAGGGTGCATATACACCATCTCACCACTAGGATTCGCTAAAGGAACAATGGAACTGCTCTTATAAACATTAGCAAGCTCTTTCTTACCATAAATAATACTGATTGATGTTGATATATTCGTACTATGTACCGCTATTTTATATTTCCGTTCTTGTGAACAAGTATGATCATTAGGCTTATCCTTATCCTTGCCTGTTTGTGGCCCGCCTGTGAAATTCGTGCAATTCTCTTTCAACCTCTCATTAACTGGTTCTTGCAAAGCAGTATGACATGCAGGCGTTAAAAGCATGTCAGAAGTGGGATTCGAACCCACGCCTCCAGGGGAGACTGCGACCTGAACGCAGCGCCTTAGACCGCTCGGCCATCCTGACTGCTAAACGCTGCATTTGGTGTCAGGATAAAGCGTACTAGCTAAAAGTAGATATAGGTACGGCCTCCTAAGATCACCACAAAGACCAGTAAATGCACAATACTGACTTGCACTTTCAACATCAAATAGTCATTGGTTTTAACCAATTAAAAACTCCTGTCATTGATTTATCTTCAATATGTCCGTCAACGGGAAAAGCCTAGTAATTCGTCATTGATTGAGCGCTAAAGTGGCCTCAGAATATGACCATTCTGATATAAATGATAAAATACCTCAGCTAAGACCGAAAAAGTGTCTGGAAGTATCAGCAACCATCAGGGTGAGAGTGACAACACGTCCACATGTCAAAATGGGGGGAGTCTTAGCAAATGGCATAATGGTTATTTTAACGCAATCGTGTTTTATTTTTATTTGGGGGGGGGGGGGGTTAAAAAGGGGTCTCACCTGTGACCCGTGGCTTGACTTTAGATGCAGCGACTTCGATTACCCTGCACACCATATTTTTTTCTTCCCACCAATACAATCCAGTGACAACGACCGACGAGTTGTGCGTTCCGAGATACCTTTTGTTATTTGCCTGTTTGTGGCCCGCCTGTGAAATTCGTGCAATTCTCTTTCAACCTCTCGTCAACTAGCTGTTTTTGCAGAATGTTAAAAATACGATAGTTATTCACTGCTCATGTTAACTGGATGTAATTTC
The DNA here is from genome assembly GCF_057628025.1 of Oncorhynchus mykiss. NCBI lineage: Eukaryota > Metazoa > Chordata > Actinopteri > Salmoniformes > Salmonidae > Oncorhynchus > Oncorhynchus mykiss. The sequence continues at coordinate 25,615,149 of NC_143039.1, forward strand.
CATTATCTTAAGCCACTTATTTGTCAACTGGTTCTTGCAACGCAGTATGACATGCAGGCCTTAAAAGTATGTCAGAAGTGGGATTCGAACCCACGCCTCCAGGGGAGACTGCGACCTGAACGCAGCGCCTTAGACCGCTCGGCCATCCTGACTTCTGTCAAATATTACGTGTCCCTTCTGATTTATTCATCTTTATGTGGTCTTGTAATCGGTCATATATTTTTCAAATTATATAACTTACAGTGAATCGGGTAAAAGTTTAAATTGACATAGGCTAGGCTACTAATAGTTTCCTCTCGCTCAGCCAGCACCAAAGAAAGAGAAATTAATCATTTATCCTGGTTTCGTCAGCCCAGGGTGCATATACACCATCTCACCACTAGGATTCGCTAAAGGAACAATGGAACTGCTCTTATAAACATTAGCAAGCTCTTTCTTACCATAAATAATACTGATTGATGTTGATATATTCGTACTATGTACCGCTATTTTATATTTCCGTTCTTGTGAACAAGTATGATCATTAGGCTTATCCTTATCCTTGCCTGTTTGTGGCCCGCCTGTGAAATTCGTGCAATTCTCTTTCAACCTCTCATTAACTGGTTCTTGCAAAGCAGTATGACATGCAGGCGTTAAAAGTATGTCAGAAGTGGGATTCGAACCCACGCCTCCAGGGGAGACTGCGACCTGAACGCAGCGCCTTAGACCGCTCGGCCATCCTGACTGCTAAAAGCTGCATTTGGTGTCAGGATAAAGCGTACTAGCTAAAAGTAGATATAGGTACGGCCTCCTAAGATCACCACAAAGACCAGTAAATGCACAATACTGACTTGCACTTTCAACATCAAATAGTCATTGGTTTTAACCAATTAAAAACTCCTGTCATTGATTTATCTTCAATATGTCCGTCAACGGGAAAAGCCTAGTAAATCGTCATTGATTGAGCGCTAAAGTGGCCTCAGAATATGACCATTCTGATATAAATGATAAAATACCTCAGCTAAGACCGAAAAAGTGTCTGGAAGTATCAGCAACCATCAGGGTGAGAGTGACAACACGTCCACATGTCAAAATGGGGGGAGTCTTAGCAAATGGCATAATGGTTATTTTAACGCAATCGTGTTTTATTTTTATTTGGGGGGGGGGGGTTAAAAAGGGGTCTCACCTGTGACCCGTGGCTTGACTTTAGATGCAGCGACTTCGATTACCCTGCACACCATATTTTTTTCTTCCCACCAATACAATCCAGTGACAACGACCGACGAGTTGTGCGTTCCGAGATACCTTTTGTTATTTGCCTGTTTGTGGCCCGCCTGTGAAATTCGTGCAATTCTCTTTCAACCTCTCGTCAACTAGCTGTTTTTGCAGAATGTTAAAAATACGATAGTTATTCACTGCTCATGTTAACTGGATGTAATTTCCATTATCTTAAGCCACTTATTTGTCAACTGGTTCTTGCAACGCAGTATGACATGCAGGCGTTAAAAGTATGTCAGAAGTGGGATTCGAACCCACGCCTCCAGGGGAGACTGCGACCTGAACGCAGCGCCTTAGACCGCTCGGCCATCCTGACTTCTGTCAAATATTACGTGTCCCTTCTGATTTATTCATCTTTATGTGGTCTTGTAATCGGTCATATATTTTTCAAATTATATAACTTACAGTGAATCGGGTAAAAGTTTAAATTGACATAGGCTAGGCTACTAATAGTTTCCTCTCGCTCAGCCAGCACCAAAGAAAGAGAAATTAATCATTTATCCTGGTTTCGTCAGCCCAGGGTGCATATACACCATCTCACCACTAGGATTCGCTAAAGGAACAATGGAACTGCTCTTATAAACATTAGCAAGCTCTTTCTTACCATAAATAATACTGATTGATGTTGATATATTCGTACTATGTACCGCTATTTTATATTTCCGTTCTTGTGAACAAGTATGATCATTAGGCTTATCCTTATCCTTGCCTGTTTGTGGCCCGCCTGTGAAATTCGTGCAATTCTCTTTCAACCTCTCATTAACTGGTTCTTCCTGACTGCTAAAAGCTGCATTTGGTGTCAGGATAAAGCGTACTAGCTAAAAGTAGATATAGGTACGGCCTCCTAAGATCACCACAAAGACCAGTAAATGCACAATACTGACTTGCACTTTCAACATCAAATAGTCATTGGTTTTAACCAATTAAAAACTCCTGTCATTGATTTATCTTCAATATGTCCGTCAACGGGAAAAGCCTAGTAAATCGTCATTGATTGAGCGCTAAAGTGGCCTCAGAATATGACCATTCTGATATAAATGATAAAATACCTCAGCTAAGACCAAAAAAGTGTCTGGAAGTATCAGCAACCATCAGGGTGAGAGTGACAACACGTCCACATGTCAAAATGGGGGGAGTCTTAGCAAATGGCATAATGGTTATTTTAACGCAATCGTGTTTTATTTTTATTTGGGGGGGGGGGGTTAAAAAGGGGTCTCACCTGTGACCCGTGGCTTGACTTTAGATGCAGCGACTTCGATTACCCTGCACACCATATTTTTTTCTTCCCACCAATACAATCCAGTGACAACGACCGACGAGTTGTGCGTTCCGAGATACCTTTTGTTATTTGCCTGTTTGTGGCCCGCCTGTGAAATTCGTGCAATTCTCTTTCAACCTCTCGTCAACTAGCTGTTTTTGCAGAATGTTAAAAATACGATAGTTATTCACTGCTCATGTTAACTGGATGTAATTTCCATTATCTTAAGCCACTTATTTGTCAACTGGTTCTTGCAACGCAGTATGACATGCAGGCGTTAAAAGTATGTCAGAAGTGGGATTCGAACCCACGCCTCCAGGGGAGACTGCGACCTGAACGCAGCGCCTTAGACCGCTCGGCCATCCTGACTTCTGTCAAATATTACGTGTCCCTTCTGATTTATTCATCTTTATGTGGTCTTGTAATCGGTCATATATTTTTCAAATTATATAACTTACAGTGAATCGGGTAAAAGTTTAAATTGACATAGGCTAGGCTACTAATAGTTTCCTCTCGCTCAGCCAGCACCAAAGAAAGAGAAATTAATCATTTATCCTGGTTTCGTCAGCCCAGGGTGCATATACACCATCTCACCACTAGGATTCGCTAAAGGAACAATGGAACTGCTCTTATAAACATTAGCAAGCTCTTTCTTACCATAAATAATACTGATTGATGTTGATATATTCGTACTATGTACCGCTATTTTATATTTCCGTTCTTGTGAACAAGTATGATCATTAGGCTTATCCTTATCCTTGCCTGTTTGTGGCCCGCCTGTGAAATTCGTGCAATTCTCTTTCAACCTCTCATTAACTGGTTCTTGCAAAGCAGTATGACATGCAGGCGTTAAAAGTATGTCAGAAGTGGGATTCGAACCCACGCCTCCAGGGGAGACTGCGACCTGAACGCAGCGCCTTAGACCGCTCGGCCATCCTGACTGCTAAAAGCTGCATTTGGTGTCAGGATAAAGCGTACTAGCTAAAAGTAGTACGGCCTCCTAAGATCACCACAAAGACCAGTAAATGCACAATACTGACTTGCACTTTCAACATCAAATAGTCATTGGTTTTAACCAATTAAAAACTCCTGTCATTGATTTATCTTCAATATGTCCGTCAACGGGAAAAGCCTAGTAAATCGTCATTGATTGAGCGCTAAAGTGGCCTCAGAATATGACCATTCTGATATAAATGATAAAATACCTCAGCTAAGACCGAAAAAGTGTCAGGGTGAGAGTGACAACACGTCCACATGTCAAAATGGGGGGAGTCTTAGCAAATGGCATAATGGTTATTTTAACGCAATCGTGTTTTATTTTTATTTGGGGGGGGGGACTGCTCTTATAAACAATAGCAAGCTCTTTCTTACCATAAATAATACTGATTGATGTTGATATATTCGTACTATTTACCGCTATTTTATATTTCCGTTCTTGTGAACAAGTATGATCATTAGGCTTATCCTTAAGATCAAATATCTATTTAAAAACTATAATAAAACTGAAATAATCACTAAAACTGGCAAACATTTCGATTCTAAATTGCTTGTGCGTGTGTTTGTGTGTGTGTGTGTGTATTGTGGTGGGCGTGTGCGCTGTGACGGATCACATGACGCGAATATGGCCTCCTGACTTGATTTCGTCCTCTTTACAGCTGTGTCTTCTAGCTCTATGTTGCTACCGAAAAACTCCCGTTTTTCACCGAATCTAGCACTCCAGACCCTCCGAGCTACGGCCACACCGAATAACTGACCATGACGGGTAAGACAGCGGACAGTTGGTTAATAAGGATGACAGGAGTAGCCTATAACCATTAAACGGTGTTGCTATATTATTTTATGTTTTATTATATTATGGTTTGAAGCTATAGCTGAATCACACGAAAATTGCATTAGTTTTGCGTTGCATCTTTCAGCAACAATGTGATTTATATATGGTTTGATGAATGCGCATATTTATATGTAGATTCTAGTTTTCTGTTGCGACGTCGTTAAAGTAACGTTATCCGCGTAGGCAACAATTATGATGACTTAAACTGAAAGTACACCGTGTGCTTGTTGTGTTAACGGTCCTGCAGTGTCTGTGCCTACGTGCGGCTCGGCCATTGCTGAATTCCCTCTCTCTTCCATCCCGAAGTGTGCACTTGTTTACTCTCTGCGTAGGGATATATCAAACACGCACTTTCGCTATATGCTCATGAATTCTACAATATTTACCCGAGAGCTCACACAAGGTGTTTTAAATCCTCATCACTCGTTTTAAACACGACTCGTTTCTTGTCTCTGTGGTCAATCTCACAAGTGGAATCGGCTCGTGCAGAACAGCCTATGACATTATCACCACAAGTTGACATATGACAGTTATAGAATAGCCCTATAGTTTTCACACTGTACTATGGTATGGAAGGGTAGAGGGTCAGCTATAGGGCTAGTCTATGGTATGGAAGGGTAGAGGGTCAGCTATAGGGCTAGTCTATGGTAGGGACGGGTAGAGGGTCAGCTATAGGGCTAGTCTATGGTAGGGACGGGTAGAGGGTCAGCTATAGGGCTGTTCTATGGTAGGGACGGGTAGGGAATCAGCTATAGGGCTATTCTATGGTAGGGACGGATAGATGGTCAGCTATAGGGCTATTCTATGGTAGGGACGGATAGATGGTCAGCTATAGGGCTATTCTATGGTAGGGAAGGGTAGAGGGTCTATGGTTACCCTAGCTGAAGTATTGATATAAGCCTTGTAGAGAGGGTCCAGGTACCAGACAGAAGCTGTTCTCTCTTTCTGTTCCAGTGTTATTTACAAGTGTGTGTGTGTGTGTGTGTGTGATTAGACCAAGCATATGTGACTCTGGCCACAAATGACAACTATGCCAAAGGAGCGATGGTTCTGGGGAGGTCGCTACGCAACCATAACACAACCAAACAACTGGTGGTTCTGATTGGACCGCACGTAGCAGAGCCCTGCAGGTAACACATACACATGCTCGCACTCATATACACACACACAACCCATGATCTATGTTCAGTGTTTGACACACCCATGGCCTTGTCTCTGTTAGTTTTGTATTGTCCACACCTGAGCAGGTAACACACAACTCAAACTGTGTGTGTGTGTTGCAGGGCCATGCTGAGTAGCATCTATGACGAGGTGTGTGTGGTGGATATCTTGGACTCTGGGGACACGGCCCACCTGGCCCTGATGAAGAGACCAGACCTCGGAGTGACCTTCACCAAGCTGCACTGCTGGACACTCACACACTACACCAAGTGTGTGTTTATGGACGCAGACACACTGGTGAGCGCACTCACTCCTTACTCAGTACAAATTACAGCAAGTCTGTATACAGGGCTCAATATTGTGTGTACGCAGGTGTTGTCCAACATTGATGAGCTGTTTGAGAGGGAGGAGTTATCTGCTGCGCCTGATCCTGGTTGGCCAGATTGTTTCAACTCGGGCGTGTTCGTCTTTAAACCATCCAATGAAACATACCGCAGCCTTATGACACACTGCACTGAGAACGGCAGCTTTGATGGTGAATTCTGTATTATTATTATTATCCCATTGAGATGTGAATGTGTTTTATCCATGAGTCCCATTGAGATGTGAATGTGTTTTATCCATGAGTCCCATTGAGATGTGAATGTGTTTTATCCATGAGTCCCATTGAGATGTGAATGTGTTTTATCCATGAGTCCCATTGAGATGTGAATGTGTTTTATCCATGAGTCCCATTGAGATGTGAATGTGTTTTATCCATGAGTCCCATTGAGATGTGAATGTGTTTTATCCATGAGTCCCATTGAGATGTGAATGTGTTTTATCCATGTGAGTCCCATTGAGATGTGAATGTGTTTTATCCATGTGAGTCCCATTGAGATGTGAATGTGTTTTATCCATGAGTCCCATTGAGATGTGAATGTGTTTTATCCATGAGTCCCATTGAGATGTGAATGTGTTTTATCCATGTGAGTCCCATTGAGATGTGAATGTGTTTTATCCATGTGAGTCCCATTGAGATGTGAATGTGTTTTATCCATGTGAGTCCCATTGAGATGTGAATGTGTTTTTGATGGAAGCCCTGGCCAAGAGCAAGCAGCTGCAGTAAAATATTAAATACATGGTACAAAGATTGAGTTTGGGGTGGTGCAATAAACATTCTATCTCCTATGGACTTTCCTTAAACTCTGCTGCCAACAAGCTCCTATAGATCCTAAAATACCTTGTGTTCTCGTCTAACCTCCCCACTCTTTCTCTCTCTCTCTCACTCCCCTCTTCTCTCCCACACCCTTGCTCCCGCCCCCCCCCCCTCTCTCTCTCTCTAGGTGGGGACCAAGGAGTTCTGAACAGTTTCTTCAATACCTGGTCAACAGCAGACATTTCCAAACACCTGCCTTTCATCTACAACCTCAGCAGCATCGCTATATACACCTATCTACCAGCCTTCAAACAGTAGGTACACACACACACACTCCAATGTTGTCACAGTAGAAGTTATTTCATACATCACACTTTAGCTCCAAATCCCTGGCTTCCTGCCCTCGTGTGTGTGTGTGTGTGTGTGTCGGCGAGAGTGAGCGAATGAGTGAGCGAGAGCATCAGGAGAGAGAGCATGAGGGAGAAGAGTGAGAGTGCTTGTTTTGGTGTTAATAAGCCAAGCCAAGGTCAGTTGAAAGGGTGTGTGGTGTTGAGTTTCACAAGAGGAGTGGCTCAGGCCTGCCCTCAAATAACACACACTGGTACTGCAGATACAGTACACACTCTCTCCTAGTTAACCACACACACACTGCAGATACAGGTCATATACACACACTCTCTCCTAGTTAACCACACACACACTATGATGGCTGAGAGGCTTCCGTTTTATTGGCTCTTAACCAACCGTGCTATTTTGTTTGTTTTTTCACATTGTTTGTAAATTACTTTGTACATAATGTTGCTAGTACTGTTTCTTATGACCGAAAAGAGATTCTGGACATCAGAACGGCGATTTCATTCATCATACATCATACATCATTCGCAGGAGAAAGAAACCGATTTCGTGGAAAGAGATCAGGATGCCTTGTGAGGATCAGGCGACGAGTGGCTAATCTGCCTTTGCCATTCGTACTGTTAGCCAACGTTCAATCGCTGGAAAATAAATGGGACAAACTGAAAGCACGTACACCCTACCAACGGGACATTAAAACCTGTAATATCTTATGTTTCAGCGAGTTGTGGCTGAACGACGATATTAATAACATACAGCTGGGGGTTATACACTGAAGGGGAAAAGTATTTGATCCCATGCTGATTTTGTACGTTTGCCCACTGACAAAGAAATGATCCGTCTATAATTTTAATGGTGGGTTTATTTGAACAGTGAGAGACAGAATAAAAAATAAAAAAAACGCATGTAAAAATGTTATAAATTGATTTGCATTTTAATGAGGGAAATACGTTTTTGACCCCTCTGCAAAACATGACTTAGTACTTGGTGGCAAAACCCTTGTTGGCAATCAGAGGTCAGACGTTTGTTGTAGTTGGCCACCAGGTTTGCACACATCTCAGGAGGGATTTTGTCCCATTCCTCTTTGCAGATCTTCTCCAAGTCATTAAGGTTTTCGAAGCTGACGTTTGGCAACTCAAACCTTCAGCTCCCTCCACAGATTTTCTATGGGATTAAGGTCTGGAGACTGGCTAGGCCACTCCAGGACCTTAATGTGCTTCTTCTTGAGCCACTCCTTTGTTGCCTTGGCTGTGTGTTTTGGGTCATTGTCATGCTGGAATACCCATCCACGACCCATTTTCAATGCCCTGGCTGAGGGAAGGAGGTTCTCACCCAAGATTTGACGGTACATGGCCCCGTCCATCGTCCCTTTGATGCGGTGAAGTTGTCCTGTCCCCTTAGCAGAAAAACACTCCCAAAGCAAAATGTTTCCACCTCCATGTTTGACGGTGGGGATGGTGTTCTTGGGGTCATAGGCAGCATTCCTCCTCCTCCAAACACGGCGAGTTGAGTTGATGCCAAAGAGCTCCATTTGTCTCATCAGACCACAACACTTTCACCCAGTTGTCCTCTGAATCATTCAGATGTTCCTTGGCAAACTTCAGACGGGCATGTATATGTGCTTTCTTGAGCAGGGGAACCTTGCAGGCGCTGCAGGATTTCAGTCCTTCACGGCGTAGTGTGTTACCAATTGTTTTCTTGGTGACAATGGTCCCTGCTGCCTTGAGATCATTGACAAGATCCTCCTGTGTAGTTCTGGGCTGATTCCTCACTGTTCTCATGATCATTGCAACTCCACGAGGTGAGATCTTGCATGGAGCCCCAGGCCCGAGGGAGATTGACAGTTCTTTTGTGTTTCTTCCATTTGCGAATAATCACACCAACTGTCACCTTCTCACCAAGCTGCTTGGCGATGGTCTTGTAGCCCATTCCAGCCTTGTGTAGGTCTACAATCTTGTCCCTGACATCCTTGGAGAGCTCTTTGGTCTTGGCCATGGTGGAGAGTTTGGAATCTGATTGCTTCTGTGGAGAGGTGTCTTTTATACAGGTAACAAGCTGAGATTAGGAGCCTATGTATATTTGTAAACAATAGCTGGTGCACGATATCTACGGAAGTATTGAGGTTTTGCTCGTCTGAGGTAGAGTATCTCATGATAAGCTGTAGACCACTCTGTCTACCTAGAGTTATTTTTGTAGCTGTCTACATACCACCGCAGACCGATGCTGGCTCTAAAACCGCACACAATGAGCTGTATACGGCCATAAGCAAACAGGAAAATGCTCATCCAGAGGTGGTGCTCCTAGTGGCCGGGGACTTTAATGCAGGGAAACTTAAATACGTTTTTACCTCATTTCTATCAGCATGTTAAATGTGCAACCAGAGGAGGGGGGGGTTCCGGGCCACCTTTACTCCACACACAGAGACGTGTACAACGCTTCCCCTCACCCTCCATTTGGTAAATCTGACCATAATTCTAGCTTCCTGCTTACAAGCAAAAATGAAAGCTGTATAAATTACTTTTTACTGAGCCCACCACACTGAATACTCCAGGTTAGACTACTTTCTCATGTACAATGCACAGGCTTAAGGATTGTAGGATTGGGCAGGGCGATTTATCAGATCATAATGGAGTTTACCTAACTCTACACCTTGATAGCAAACCAAGAAATACTATATGGAGACTTAATACAAGCATGCTGAATGATCCAGCATTCAAGGAATCAATAAAGACAGAATTGAACATCTATCTGGGGAATAATTATAATGGGGAAGTATCCCCTGATACATTGTGGGATGCAGCTGAGGCGGTAATTAGAGGAAAGATCTCAAGAAAAAGATTTAAAGCACGTAAACTACTGACAATACAGGAAACATTAAACTTAGAACGATCTCCTAGTCAATACAAATACCCTCTTTATATTACAATAGATTCAAAAGGTCAATTTCCTGTTTTACCAGATTTATAGAGAAGTAGAGAAAAAGCTCAGGTTCCTGAAACAACGATATTATGAAGCAGGCTCAAAGGCAACCAAATTACTAGCCTGGAGACTCAGGAAACAACAAGCACAGAATACCATTTTCAACATAAAACAACCCAAAACAAAGAAGATTGCATGCAAATTGGATGAAATACAGAATTTAATTAGAATCATATTACACAAATCTGTACAAGCAACCAGAGAAGGCAGATGCACAGACAACAGAGCACTTTTTGAACTCACTCAATCTCCCCTCAATTGGGATAGAGCAAAATGATAGACTAACTTCAGAAATATCCACCGAAGAAATTAATAAAGGAATATCTCAACTAAAAGTAAACAAGTCTCCAGGCACTGGAGAGAGGCCATCATATCTGTAATCCCAAAAGAGGGTAAAGGTAAGAAGGAATGCAGTTCATATAGATCTATCGCAATTCTTAACACAGATTATAAACTATATGCATAAATAATAGTCAAAAGAATGGAGGGCATAATCCCAGAATTGATTGATGGAGATCAAACTGGTTTCATACAAAATAGGCAGACAGAGGACAACATAAGGAGAACACTACATGTCATGGACCACTACTCAGAATAAGACAAGTGCAATATTACTCAGAAAAAACATTTGATTCAGTGGGATGGGATTACCTATTCCAAGTTATGGAAAGATTTGGTTTCAACAAAGAAGTGATACAGTGCATCAAAACACTGTATTCGTGTCTGACCACTAGAATAAAGATAAATGGACATTTGTCACAAACAATAAAATTAGAGCGAGGGGCAAGACAAGACTGTAATCTTTCACCCACGCTCTTCTCCTTGTACCTCGAACCATTAGCTCAGGCAATAAGACAGGACCCAACCTTAGAGGGAATAACAATAAGAGGCAGTGAACATAAGATATGCATGTATGTTGATGACGTTCTGTTATTCCTTAAAGACCCAGGCTCAAGTGTACCTAGATTGATGGATGTTTTACAAACATTTGGAAATTATTCAGGGTATGTGCTTAACGTACACAAGACCCAAGCCCTAGTATATAATTATACCCCACAGGAAGAGCTGAAGAGCAGGTATAACTTCACCTGGACCTCTTCATCCATGAAATATCTGGGAGTATATCTACCAAAAGATACACCCAAACTTTACAGCCAAGACCTCAGAAAAACAATTGTAGACCTCCACAAGTCTGGTTCATTCTTGGGAGCAATTTCCAAACGCCTGAAGGTACCACGTTCATCTGTACAAACAATAGTACGCAAGTATAAACACCATGGGACCACGCCGCTGTCATACCGCTCAGGAAGGAGACGTGTTCTGTCTCCTAGAGATGAACGTACTTTGGTGCAAAAAGTGCAAATCAATCCCAGAACAACAGCAAAGGACCTTTTGAAGATGCTGGAGGAAACAGGTACAAATGTATCTATATCCACAGTAAAACGAGTCCTATATCGACATAACCTGAAAGGCTGCTCAGCAAGGAAGAAGCCACTTTTCCAAAACCACCATTTAAAAAAGCCAGACTATGGTTTGCAACTGCACATGGGGACAAAGATTGTACTTTTTGGACAAATGTCCTCTAGTCTGATGAAGCAAAAATATAACTATTTGGCCATAATGACCATCGTTATGTTTGGAGGAAAAAGGGGGGAGCTTGCAAGCCGAAGAACACCCTCCCAACCGTGAAGCACAAGGTTGGCAGCATCATGTTGTGGGGGTGCTTTGCTGCAGGAGGGACTGGTGCACTTCACAAAATAGATGGCATCATGAAAGAGGAAAATTATGTAGATATATTGAAGCAACATCTCAAGACATCCGTCAGGAAGTTAAAGCTTGGTCGCAAATGGGTCTTCCAAATGGACAAGGACCCCAAGCATACTTCCAAAGTTGTGGCAAAATGGCTTAAAGACAACAAAGTCAAGGTACTGGAGTGGCCATCACAAAGCCCTGACCTCAATCCTATAGACAATTTGTGGGCAGAACTGAAAAAGCATGTGTGAGCAAGGAGCCCTACAAACCTGACTCAGTTACACCAGCTCTGTCAGGAGGAATGGGCCAAAATTCAACCAACTTATTGTGGGAAGCTTGTGGAAGGCTACCTTAAACGTTTGGCCCAAGTTAAACAATTGAAAGGCAATGCGACACTCAATTAGTATTTCGTATGTAAACTTCTGACCCACTGGGAATGTGATGAAAGAAATAAAAGCTGACATAATTCATTCGCTCTACTATTCTGACATTTCACATTCTTAAAATGAAGTGGTGATCCTAACTGACCTAAGTCGTAGGCTGTAAAAATTCCCCGACTGTTGTATTCAGAGCATGTGACAAATAACATGTGATTTGATTTACAACCTCTGGTGTGTGTGTTTGTAGGTACGGTCATGAGGCTAAGGTGGTCCACTTCCTGGGGAAGGTGAAGCCATGGAACTACTCCTATGACACCCAGACTGGGAAGGTCAAAGGTCACACCCTCACGCCTGGCTTGGGTGACCTGCACCCTGACTTCCTGGTTCAGTGGTGGAACCTCTACTCCTCTGGGGTCCTACCTGCTCTCAGAGACTCTTATGGAGACACACTGTTCTGCTCCGGCTGCACTGAGGTACTGTGTGTGTCTCCTTATAGCGTGTGTACGTAAGATCTCCAGTACTGACAATCGAATCAAAGGTGATTCCAACATGTATTGACTCAGGGGTGTGTAAATTATTTTGATTTTTTTTAAATCTTGATTTGTCATTACTGGGTATGGTGTGTAGATGGGTGAGAGAAACACATCTATTTAATCCATTTTGAATTCGGGCTGTAACACAACCAAATGTGGATTAAGGCAAGTGCTACGAATACTTTAAGGCACTGTATGCGTTTTGACGGGACTGTTGAAGGACAGTTTGTGTATGTGAGTACAGTGTAATCGTAAAGAAGTTTAAGTACAGTATTTGCATGTTTCAGTCGCTGATGATGGTGTGTGTTGACCCTCTGTAGAGACATGTCATTGACATGGTAACCTCTCTCCCTGTCTCTCATGGATACTTTAAACAGGTAATTGAAGGGCATGTCTCAAATGGCACCATATGCCCTATGTAGTGCAATAATAATATTGCAGTAGGGTGACGATGTAGTCACCGATGTAGTGCTATACTTCTGACACCCTAGTTCAAATCTAGAAACCCGGCCGGCTGTGCTTATTGGCTTTGCCACGGTAACAGGAAGAAGCTGATTGGCTTTTCACTCCCACTGACCCCGGCCCCTGCCCTTAGTTCTGTTTCTCTGTAGAGGAAGCTGCTGATTGGTTGAGGGGAAATGCTTCATGGCTGTCACCCTTGTATTTGTATTAGAGTATTTCTCCATGTCTCAGAACGCTCATCTTGTTTGCCTACCCTCTCTCTCCCTCCACCCCCTATAGGAGGTCGTCTGTGACCGTGTGGTTGAGATCATCCTCCCCCCGCCTCCCCCTCAGGCGCCCCAGGTGTCCAGTGAGGAGAGGAGGCAGCGATGGGAGGCGGGCCAGGCGGACTACATGGGAGCCGACTCCTTCGAAAGCATCCAGAGGAAACTGGACTGCTTCCTCAAGTAGAGGGCCAGAGGAGGGATGACGGATGGAGAGGGCATCCATTGGCAGGCCGGAGATGCGTCAGTCAGGGCGGGGCGGGGAACTGGCATTCGACCAATCAGAAGAGAAAGCGGTAGAGCATGACGTATTGAAAAACAGTCACATCCTGGGCCTCTCTCTCTCTGTTTTTCTGTGTGTGTGCGTGTTCGTGCATCTGTGTGTGGCCTGGTCCTGCAGAAATAACCCCTGCAGAGACTGGTCCATTCAGTGTTTGAACACCAGTTTACTACACTATGCAGCCCCCATACCCCCACCTCAGCGCAGAAGCCTTGGTCAGTAAGTAATGACTCAGTAATAACCTCACTGTGACTCTGCCTCACCAAGTCCCATCCAGACCCCATGACTCTAACAGCTCTAACCCAGTTACTCAGTCAAGCCTGAAAATGATCGGGCAGTCATGCTCTTACTCTTTAAAGTATTCAGAGAGGGATCGCTATGAGGTATTTCCCTCTAGAAAATGGAAGAACTGTTATTTTGTTTATTAAGGTTTGCATCCCAGTGGTTATTTTTTCTCTCCATATGCGTGTTGTGCATGGTTGTTTCTTTATATTATGATTATTGTGACGGAAGCCTGTTTCTAAAGTGGAAAACCCACTGTAGCGCTTGTCATTTCGCCATGTCCTGTTTGATGTCATCATTTCCTGTTGGGTTTCCTCACGTCCTGTGTAGTCTGACCAGTTGCCTTACCACTGTCAAAGACTCCTACTACACAACTAGGCCTATTCTAGTTGTTGCCGTTCACTGTTTACAGAAAACACTTCTCTGCTGCTGCCAAACCCCCCCCCCCCCCCTTCACATCTACTCCATTCAGACCTACCTCTACGCTCCACTCTACTCCATTCAACCCTCCTACAGACTTACCTCTACGCTCCTCCAGCTCCTCTACTCATTCAACCCTCCTACAGACTTACCTCTACACTCCAATCTACTCCACCCTTCTCAACTTGACACCCCCCATCTCCAACTCACCCCTCCTACAGACCTACCGTATCAACCCCCCCACCACCCTCCCAACATCAACACCCTGATACCTCTTCCTCTCCCTGAAGTGTGTACCTTCATCCCACCTTGTGGATTTAAAAGGAATGGACTGGTATGAAGAAAATCATGTCAGATATTATTTTGACATGGTGAAAACTCAAGTCCATGATTAATCCAATGCTTTCACATCCATGAAGGGGACTGAGTGAGCAGGACAAGTGCACACGGGGGCATAAGGCCAGTAGGGAATCCTAACACACACAGCCTAAAATGATATAGTAAGTAATGGGAAGTTGTAGTTTTGTGGTCCCTCTTAATACACCCATAAACGGCTCTATAGAGAAGTTTCCAAACGCTGTGAAACCTTGTGTTCTGAACACACCCCGGTAGTTCTCACTGTTTCTGTTTTCTGTAGACACCTAATAAAGGACTGTTGAAGTCTCCAGCTGTCTGTTATTCTAGCTATGTGGCTACTACTAGTACTACTGAACTGTGATTGTCTGGGTGTGTGTGTGTGTTTGTCTGGGTGTGTGTGTGTTTGTCTGGGTGTGTGTGTGTTTGTGATCTGGGTATGTGTGTGCGTCCGTGCTCAATGATGGTATTGAAATCATAACAAAAGGTTCTGATGTTAGGTATGCTCTGTTTCAGACCTGGGATAAATATTTTTTAACTGCTTTGTGGAAAGTAAAAATCTTTCCGGGTGAACAAATAGCTACTTTGGAGGTGACTACAACTATTGGAATACAGAGTACAAAAACAGACCTCAAAGTTACTATGTTTCCAAACTATGAGTACCTACTTGTGTTGAATATGGATCTGAGAAAGCAACTACTTTTTATTTTTTTACAAATATTTGAATACTGATCTCAGGAAGTGAGTACTTTTTTGAAACTATTGGATTGGCAGCCTTCAACTAATGGCAGGGCTGTATCTGGAACTGCATGCTGAAGATATGAATAGAGCACACACACACTCCTGTACTATTCCAATCTATCCGACAGCATATTGGATCTACACAATACATTCCTGTCTGAAACATTTAGTAAATGTTCATTCTCCTGAATGTCTATTGCCACAGGTATACATAATCAAGTCTAACCAATTACATTTTGTACAGATACGTATAAATAAATTGTGACGCTCAACTACTGTATGACTCTTTAAACATGCCACTGAAAAGATTGGAAGCTGTAATTCTTTTTCTGATACCTGAACATACTGCAGAGCAATTCAAAGCCATTTTTCAAACATTGGAAACAGCAAGTTGGATGCTTAGCCAAAACAACTTCTAAACACACTATACCATCTTTAAAGGAACCGTTTACTCAGAATACATGTTCCTCATATGTAATTCTAGACTATATTAAGATATCTAAGAGCCCTCCAAACCATGTGCTTATGCTACAGTATGTAGTATATCTGAAGCATACCTGGATAGAATGGTATGTACAGCAATAGTTGCATAGGAGGGCATTGACTAGAATACAGTATGGGTGAGACACGGGTAAACAGTATGTAAAAACAGTAACTAAACATTATTAAAGTGACCAGTGTGTAGGGCTCTCCAGAAGGTGGTGCGGTCAGCCCAACGCATCACCGGGACCACACTGCCTACCCTTCAGGACATCTACAGCACCCGGTGTCACAAGAAGATTAAAGGACCTCAGCCACCCCGCTATCGTCCAGAAGGCGAGTACAGGTGCATCAAAGCTGGGACCGATAGACACAAGCTATTTTTCAATCTCAAGGCCATCAGACTGTTAAATAGACATCACCAGCTGGCCTCCACCCAGTACCCTGCCCTGAACTTAGTCACTGTCACTAGCCGGCAACCACCCTGTTACTCTTCCCTGCACCTAGAGGCTGCTGCCACAGACATGGAACACTGGTCACTTTAATAATGTTTACATACTGTTTTACCCATTTCATATGTATATAATGTATTCTCATCAAGGCCATCCTATTTAACTATTGCTGTATATACACTATTCAATCCACGTATTCTTCACATATACTACATATTCTATCGCATAATGTCTATACATCCCATCACACACATACATAGTACCAGTCAAACTTTTGGACACACCTATTCCTTCCAGGGTTTTTCTTTAAAGACATCCAAACTATGAAATAACATACATGGAACCATGTAGTAACCAAAAAAAGTGTTAAACAAATCAACATTTATTGTATATTTGAGATTCTTCAAAGTAGCCACCCTTTGTCTTTCTGACAGCTTTGCACACGCTTACCATTCTCTCAACCAGCTGCATGAGGTAGTCACCTGGAATGCATTTCAATTAACAGGTGTGCCTTGTTAGTTAATTTGTGGAATTTCTTTCTTTAATGAGTTTGAGACAATCAGTTGTGTTGTGACAAGGTAGGGGTGGTATACAGAAAATAGCCACAACCCGGTGTGTCCTGTTCCTGCTTCTCTCACTCATCCTGAGGTGCGTGTTCTCAGCTTGGTACCACCAGTACCGGTACCACGCACCAGGCCTATAGTGCCCCTCGGCAGTCCAATACGCCCTGTTCCTCTTCCACGCACTCGCCCTGAGGTGTGTCCTCGGCCCAGTACCACCAGTGCCAACACCACGCACCAGGCTTCCTGTGCGTCTCCAGAGCCCTGTATGCCCTGTTCCTCCTCCCCGCACTCACCCTGAGGTGCGTGTCTCCAGCCCGGTACCACCAGTGCCGGCACCAGGCCACCAGTGCGCCTCCAGGGTCCAGTACTCCCTGTTCCTCCTCCCCGCACTCGCCCCGAGGTGCGTGTCTCCAGCCCGGTAACACCAGTGCCGGCACCACGTACCAGGCCACCAGTGCGCCTCCAGGATCCAGTACTCCCTGTTCCTGCTCCTCGCAGCCATATTCTTTGGGTATTTTGTGGGTGATTGTTCCTGGTTCCAGTGTTAGTGTTCACATTACGGGACTGTTTCGTCTTCGTTCATTTTTGTTGGTTTGTTGTTTTTGTTCATTGTTTAAGTTTCCTATTAAATATGGATAATCATCACGCTGCATTTTGGTCCTCTCTTTCACCCGAAGACAATCGTGACAATGTATGTACAGTTGAAGTCTGAAGTTTACATACACCTTAGCCAAATACATTTAAACTCTGTTTTTCACAATTCCTGACATTTACTAGAAGGTAAAGATTCCCTGTCTTAGGTCAGATAGGATCACCACTTTATTTTAAGAATGTGAAATGTCAGAATAATAGAATTTTATTTCAGCTTTTATTTCTTTCATCACATTCCCAGTGGGTCAGAAGTTTGCATACACTCAATTAGTATTTGGTAGCATTGCCTTTAAATTGTTTAACTTGGGTCAAATGTTTCAGGTAGCCTTCCACAAGCTTCCCACAATAAGTTGGGTGGATTTTGACCCATTCCTCCTGACCAAGGTAAAAAATCAATACCTAATAGTAAATAAGGTTATCCAAACTATATCCCTAGAGCAGTAAAATAATATACATGCATACATACAGTTGAAGTCTAAGTTTACATGCACTTAGGTTGTCATTAAAACTCGTTTTTCAACCACTCCACAACACATCTAAACTCAACATGCATCAATTTCAAAGGTTTTACTGAGTTACAGTTCATATAAGACACTCAATAGAAAGAAAGAAACGAGGCCCTAATCTATGGATTCCACATGACTTGGCAAGGGTGCAGCCATGGGTGGGCCTGCGAGGGCATAGGCCCACCCATTGGGGAGCCAGGGCCAGCCAATCAGAATGAGTTTTTCCACAGAAAAGGGCTTTATTACAGACAGAAATACTCCTCAGCACCTCCACAGAAGATCCTGCAGGTGAAGTAGCTGGATGTGGAGGTCCTGGGCTGGAGTGTTTACACGTGGTCTGTGGTTGTGAGGCCGGTTGGACATACTGCCAAATTCTCTAAAGTGACATTGGAGGCGACTTATGGTAGAGAAATGAACATTCAATTCTCTGGTGGACATTCCTGCAGTCAGCATGCCAATTGCACGCTCCCTCAAAACTATACGTCTGTGGTGTTGTGTGACAAAACTGCACATTTAAGAGTGGCCTTTTTACACAGGAGCACCTGTGTAATGTTCATGCCGTCTAATCAGCTTCTTGATATGCCACACCTGTCAGGTAGATGGATTATCTAAGCAAAGAATAAATTCTCACTAACAGGGATGTAAACAAATTTGCGCAAAAAAAATAGAGAAATAAGCTTTTTGTGCGTATGGAACATTTCTGGGATCTTTTATTTCAGCTCATGAAACACTTTTTACATGTTACATTTATATTTTTGTTCAGTATAGTTGGCTTTTTTTTTTATTTTTTACTCTAAATAAACTATATTTGACTATCTCGAGTATTTGAAAAGTTTTTTTTCTTTCTACTATACTACAGAATACAACTATTTTCGGCCCAGGCCTGCTCTGTTTATCTGTATCAATGTTGGTGGCACTTTAGCTATAAATGAATAGTAATAACAAACCTGCGTTTAACTCAGATGTAGTCTGTAGATTGGATATGCGTATTTCGATGCTCTAAAGCTCTTGTAAGAAATTGCCAGAAAAATGCAAAGAACATTTTCAAAATCAATGTACAGACAGAGAAAGGCCACCACCACACTGTTTTAAACACCCGCTCACCCGGTGCGCCGGCGTGGAAACTAAATCGAGCGTACCGTTCTGTCTGGGCTTGGTCTGTGGTTCGTTCCGTTTCCGCCCTGTCATCCTGGCTTTTCTCCGGTCCTCGGGGCCCAATTCCAGAAGAGGACAGCAAAACAAGTGAAAATAGCACTAGAATAACCGGCTACAGTTTATTAGCTAAAATCTGAAGTAAAATCACAGCGCCAGGTCGGTGTACCGCGGAGACAAATAGAGGAGGAGGGGCGGGGTTTCAGGAGTTTTACATGAGACGAGATATTGCTTCCTAGTTAAGCTTACTGGTGAGTAAAAGGCGCATATTACAACATGGCTAGGCTATCCAGCTATCTGCTTAAACTAGCCGTACTATCGGACTTATGTTAGTTAGCTACTGATAATCACTAGTGAACGTAACATAATATTGCATTTCACATGGTTATAAACCGTTTATTACAGTGGATATAGTGCACCCATTCTCATAGGCCTAGCTGTGAAACTATTTTTATGGTGGACATACACCCACATATCATACCCTGGCTGTAACCCTATCATTAAAGGCCTAGTGGACATATTACACCCAGCCTCCCATCCATATTGTGGAGATATCACATCCACCTATTATATAGCCTGGCTATAAACATATTATTATAGTGGAGATATCACATTTATATATATCACTATATATCACTATTATATAACCTGGCTATAAACATATTATTAGATTATTATAGTGGAGATATTACACCCAACCTCCCATCCATATAGCTACTTTTATAGTGGAGATATCACATCCACCTATTGTATAGCCTGGCTATAAAAAATATTATCACATCCACCTATTATATAGCCTGGCTATAAACATATTATTATAGTGGAGATATAGCCTGGCTATAAACATATTATTATAGTGGAGATATCACACCCACCTATTATATAACCTGGCTATAAACATATTATTAGATTATTATAGTGGAGATATTACACCCAACCTCCCATCCATATAGCTACTTTTATAGTGGAGATATCACATCCACCTATTGTATAGCCTGGCTATAAACATATTATTATAGTGGAGATATCACATCCACCTATTATATAACCTGGCTATAAACATATTATTATAGTGGAGATATCACATCCACCTATTATATAACCTGGCTATAACACATCCACCTATTATATAACCTGGCTATAAACATATTATTATAGTGGAGATATCACACCCACCTATTATATAACCTGGCTATAAACATATTATTATAGTGGAGATATCACACCCACCTATTATATAACCTGGCTATAAACATATTATTATAGTGGAGATATCACACCCACCTATTATATAGCCTGGCTATAAACATATTATATTATTATTATAGTGGAGATATAGCCTGGCTATAAACATATTATTATAGTGGAGATATCACATCCACCTATTATATAGCCTGGCTATAAACATATTAATATAGTGGAGATATAGCCTGGCTATAAACATATTATTATAGTGGAGATATCACATCCACCTATTATATAGCCTGGCTATAAACATATTAATATAGTGGAGATATAGCCTGGCTATAAACATATTATTATAGTGGAGAAATCACATCCACCTATTATATAGCCTGGCTATAAACATATTAATATAGTGGAGATATAGCCTGGCTATAAACATATTATTATTATAGTGGAGATATCACATCCACCTATTATATAGCCTGGCTATAAACATATTATTAGATTATTATAGTGGAGATATAGCCTGGCTATAAACATATTATTAAAGACCTAGTAGAATATTGCACCCATTCACATACATCTGTTATTACAGTTGAAATACTGTACAAAGCTAGTTAGTAGATGTATGGATGGGGTTTTGGCAGCTACTAACTCAACTAACGTTGTTATCCAACTGTAGTTCTTCTTATTGCTTTTAGTCGCACCCTTATTCTACTCCTCCTATGTTCCTCTGGCGATGTAGAGGTGAATCCAGGCCCTGCAGTGCCTAGCTCCACTCCTATTCCCCAGGCGCTCTCTTTTGACGACTTCTGTAACCGTAATAGCCTTGGTTTCATGCATGTTAACATTAGAAGCCTCCTCCCTAAGTTTGTTCTATTCACTGCTTTAGCACACTCTGCCAACCCGGATGTTCTAGCTGTGTCTGAATCCTGGCTTAGGAAGACCACCAAAAATTCAGACATTTTAATTCCAAACTACAACATTTTCAGACAAGATAGAACTGCCAAAGGGGGCGGTGTTGCAATCTACTGCAAAGATAGCCTGCAGAGTTCTGTCCTACTATCCAGGTCTGTACCCAAACAATTTGAACTTCTACTTTTAAAAATCCACCTCTCTAAAAACAAGTCTCTCACCGTTGCCGCCTGCTATAGACCACCCTCTGCCCCCAGCTGTGCTCTGGACACCATATGTGAACTGATTGCCCCCCATCTATCTTCAGAGCTCGTGCTGCTAGGCGACCTAAACTGGAACATGCTTAACACCCCAGCCATCCTACAATCTAAACTTGATGCCCTCAATCTCACACAAATTATCAATGAACCTACCAGGTACCTCCCCAAAGCCTTAAACACGGGCACCCTCATAGATATCATCCTAACCAACTTCCCCTCTAAATACACCTCTGCTGTCTTCAACCAAGATCTCAGCGATCACTGCCTCATTGCCTGCATCCGTAATGGGTCAGCGGTCAAACGACCTCCTCTCATCACTGTAAAACGCTCCCTGAAACACTTCAGCGAGCAGGCCTTTCTAATCGACCTGGCCGGGGTATCCTGGAAGGATATTGACCTCATCCCGTCAGTAGAGGATGCCTGGATATTTTTTAAAAATGCCTTCCTAACCATCTTAAATAAACATGCCCCATTCAAGAAATTTAGAACCAGGAACAGATATAGCCCTTGGTTCTCCCCAGACCTGACTGCCCTTAATCAACACAAAAACGTCCTATGGCGTTCTGCATTAGCATCGAACAGCCCCCGTGATATGCAGCTGTTCAGGGAAGCTAGAAACCATTATACACAGGCAGTTAGAAAAGCCAAGGCTAGCTTTTTCAAGCAGAAATTTGCTTCTTGCAACACTAACTCAAAAAAGTTCTGGGACACTGTAAAGTCCATGGAGAATAAGAACACCTCCTCCCAGCTGCCCACTGCACTGAAGATAGGAAACACTGTCACCACTGATAAATCCACCATAATTGAAAATTTCAATAAGCATTTTTCTACTGCTGGCCATGCTTTCCACCTGGCTACTCCTACCCCTGTCAACAGCACTGCACCCCCAACAGCAACTCGCCCAAGCCTTCCCCATTTCTCCTTCTCCCAAATCCATTCAGCTGATGTTCTGAAAGAGCTGCAAAATCTGGACCCCTACAAATCAGCCGGGCTAGACAATCTGGACCCTTTCTTTCTAAAATTATCTGCCGAAATTGTTGCCACCCCTATTACTAGCCTGTTCAACCTCTCTTTCGTGTCGTCTGAGATTCCCAAAGATTGGAAAGCAGCTGCGGTCATCCCCCTCTTCAAAGGGGGGGACACTCTTGACCCAAACTGCTACAGACCTATATCTATCCTACCATGCCTTTCTAAGGTCTTCGAAAGCCAAGTCAACAAACAGATTACCGACCATTTTGAATCTCACCATACCTTCTCTGCTATGCAATCTGGTTTCAGAGCTGGTCATGGGTGCACCTCAGCCACGCTCAAGGTCCTAAACGATATCTTAACCGCCATCGATAAGAAACATTACTGTGCAGCCGTATTCATTGATCTGGCCAAGGCTTTCGACTCTGTCAATCACCACATCCTCATCGGCAGACTCAACAGCCTTGGTTTCTCAAATGATTGCCTCGCCTGGTTCACCAACTACTTCTCTGATAGAGTTCAGTGTGTCAAATCTGAGGGTCTGTTGTCCGGACCTCTGGCAGTCTCTATGGGGGTGCCACAGGGTTCAATTCTTGGACCGACTCTCTTCTCTGTATACATCAATGAGGTCGCTCTTGCTGCTGGTGAGTCTCTGATCCACCTCTACGCAGACGACACCATTCTGTATACTTCCGGCCCTTCTTTGGACACTGTGTTAACAACCCTCCAGGCAAGCTTCAATGCCATACAACTCTCCTTCCGTGGCCTCCAATTGCTCTTAAATACAAGTAAAACTAAATGCATGCTCTTCAACCGATCACTACCTGCACCTACCCGCCTGTCCAACATCACTACTCTGGACGGCTCTGACTTAGAATACGTGGACAACTACAAATACTTAGGTGTCTGGTTAGACTGTAAACTGTCCTTCCAGACCCATATCAAACATCTCCAATCCAAAGTTAAATCTAGAATTGGCTTCCTATTTCGCAACAAAGCATCCTTCACTCATGCTGCCAAACATACCCTTGTAAAACTGACCATCCTACCAATCCTCGACTTTGGCGATGTAATTTACAAAATAGCCTCCAATACCCTACTCAACAAACTGGATGCAGTCTATCACAGTGCAATCCGTTTTGTCACCAAAGCCCCATATACTACCCACCATTGCGACCTGTACGCTCTCGTTGGCTGGCCCTCGCTTCATACTCGTCGCTAAACCCACTGGCTCCATGTCATCTACAAGACCCTGCTAGGTAAAGTCCCCCCTTATCTCAGCTCGCTGGTCACCATAGCATCTCCCACCTGTAGCACACGCTCCAGCAGGTATATCTCTCTAGTCACCCCCAAAACCAATTCTTTCTTTGGCCGTCTCTCTTTCCAGTTCTCTGCTGCCAATGACTGGAACGAACTACAAAAATCTCTGAAACTGGAAACACTTATCTCCCTCACTAGCTTTAAGCACCAACTGTCAGAGCAGCTCACATATTACTGCACCTGTACATAGCCCACCTATAATTTAGCCCTATCAACTACCTCTTTCCCAACTGTATTTAATTAATTTATTTATTTTGCTCCTTTGCACCCCATTATTTTTATTTCTACTTTGCACATTCTTCCATTGCAAAACTACCATTCCAGTGTTTTACTTGCTATATTGTATTTACCTTGCCACCAAGGCCTTTTTTTGCCTTTACCTCCCTTCTCACCTCATTTGCTCACATTGTATATAGACTTGTTTATACTTTATTATTGACTGTATGTTTGTTTTACTCCATGTGTAACTCTGTGTTGTTGTATCTGTCGAACTGCTTTGCTTTATCTTGGCCAGGTCGCAATTGTAAATGAGAACTTGTTCTCAACTTGCCTACCTGGTTAAATAAAGGTAAAATAAAAAAAATAAAATAAAATTTGTATTATTTCAGTAAGCCTACAGTACCACTGTCTGTGTGCATCGCATGTAGCCTACCACTGTCTGTGTGCATCACATGTAGCGTACCACTGTCTGTGTGCATCACATGTAGCCTGCCACTGTCTGTGTGCATCGCATGTAGCCTGCCACTGTCTGTGTGCATCACATGTAGCGTACCACTGTCTGTGTGCATCACATGTAGCATACCACTCTCTGTGTGCATCATTTGTAGCCTACCACTCTCTGTGTGCATCACATGTAGCCTACCACTCTCTGTGTGCATCACGTGTAGCGTACCACTCTCTGTGTGCATCACATGTAGCCTACCATTGTAAGTGGAATTCTGACATGTGTTCTGAGGTGTGATGTGTGCTGGAATGAATGAATACAGGATGAATGGATTGTCTACTCTGTGTAGCATGGCATGGAGGTGTCTGTGTGTGTGTCCTGTGCAGTCAGCTATTTCCTTTTATAGACGTTGAACACAAAAGGCTGTTTCACTCTACTTCCTGTAAACAACGTCAACTATGTTTGCTTTCTGCTTCTGTCTGATTCGTCAGTTTGGCTGTGTGATCCTCGGGGCCTCTAGAAGTTCCAGGATGAGGAAGTGGGTTTCCCCTAGAAACAAAGAGGAGAGAGTAGAATGTAACGGTGAGCAGAATGTAAGGGAGAGAGCAGAATGTAAGGGAGAGAGTAGAATGTAAGGGAGAGAGCAGAATGTAATGGAGAGAGCAGAATGTAAGGGAGAGAGCAGAATGTAAGGGAGAGAGCAGAATGTAATGGAGAGAGTAGAATGTAACGGAGAGAGTAGAATGTAATGGAGGGTGCAGAATGTAACGGAGAGAGTAGAATGTAACGGAGAGAGCAGAATGTAACGGAGAGAGCAGAATGTAAACGAGAGAGCAGAATGTAACGGAGAGAGTAGAATGTAACGGAGAGAGCAGAATGTAACGGAGTAGAATGTAACGGAGAGAGCAGAATGTAACGGAGAGAGTAGAATGTAACGGAGAGAGCAGAATGTAACGGAGTAGAATGTAACGGAGAGTGCAGAATGTAACGGAGTAGAATGTAACGGAGAGAGTAGAATGTAACAGAATGTAACGGAGAGAGTAGAATGTAACGGAGAGAGCAGAATGTAACGGAGAGAGCAGAATGTAATGGAGAGAGCAGAATGTAATGGAGAGAGCAGAATGTAATGGAGAGAGCAGAAGGTAACGGAGAAGGCAGAATGTAATGGAGAGAGCAGAATGTAACAGAGAGAGTAGAATGTAAGGGAGAGAGCAGAATGTAATGGAGAGAGCAGAATGTAACGGAGAGAGCAGAATGTAACGGAGAGAGTAGAATGTAACGGAGAGAGTAGAATGTAACAGAGAGAGCAGAATGTAACGGAGAGAGTAGAATGTAACAGAATGTAACGGAGAGAGCAGAATGTAACGGAGAGAGCAGAATGTAACAGAGAGAGCAGAATGTAACAGAGAGCAGAATGTCAGGGAGAGAGCAGAATGTAAGGGAGAGAGCAGAATGTAATGGAGAGAGCAGAATGTAAGGGAGAGAGCAGAATGTAAGGGAGAGAGCAGAATGTAATGGAGAGAGTAGAATGTAATGGAGAGAGCAGAATGTAACAGAGAGAGCAGAATGTAAGGGAGAGAGCAGAATGTAAGGGAGAGAGCAGAATGTAATGGAGAGAGCAGAATGTAAGGGAGAGAGCAGAATGTAATGGAGAGAGCAGAATGTAAGGGAGAGAGCAGAATGTAATGGAAAGAGCAGAATGTAATGGAGAGAGCAGAATGTAATGGAGAGAGCAGAATGTAACGGAGAGAGTAGAATGTAATGGAGAGAGCAGAATGTAACGGAGAGAGCAGAATGTAACGGAGAGAGCAGAATGTAACGGAGAGAGTAGAATGTAACAGAATGTAACGGAGTGAGTAGAATGTAAGGGAGAGAGCAGAATGTAATGGAGAGAGCAGAATGTAATGGTGAGAGCAGAATGTAACGGAGTGAGTAGAATGTAACGGAGAGAGTAGAATGTAATGGAGAGAGCAGAATGTAACGGAGAGAGCAGAATGTAACGGAGAGAGCAGAATGTAACGGAGTAGAATGTAACGGAGAGAGTAGAATGTAACAGAATGTAACGGGGAGAGCAGAATGTAACGGAGAGAGCAGAATGTAACAGAGAGCAGAATGTCAGGGAGAGAGCAGAATGTAAGGGAGAGAGCAGAATGTAATGGAGAGAGCAGAATGTAAGGGAGAGAGCAGAATGTAAGGGAGAGAGCAGAATGTAATGGAGAGAGTAGAATGTAACGGAGAGAGCAGAATGTAACAGAGAGAGCAGAATGTAAGGGAGAGAGCAGAATGTAAGGGAGAGAGCAGAATGTAACGGAGAGAGCAGAATGTAACGGAGAGAGCAGAATGTAACGGAGAGAGCAGAATGTAACGAAGAGAGCAGAATGTAACGGAGAGAGCAGAATGTAATGGAGAGAGCAGAATGTAAACGAGAGAGTAGAATGTAACGGAGAGAGTAGAATGTAACGGAGAGAGTAGACCTACAATATATAAACAGAGGGTGGGTTCAGATTCCCTCTCCTATCCTGGAAGTCTGCACTTGTTCAAAGTGTGCTTTTGTTCACTCCCCCTTATGGATATAAAAACATTAGATTGGCTGGGACGAAGCAATATGGTGACAATTCCCTGCAGCCTATCAGAGGGCATGATGGTGATATTCATTTGTTTCTGTGGCCTAAGGGAAGTGCCTCTGCCTCTGATTTACCCAATCCCAGGCCTGGAGCTATGGAATTCACGCATGCACACACGCTCACACACACACACACACACACACACACACACACACACACACACACACACACACACACACACACACAAATGCACCCACACCCACAAACAAACACAAACCATGGAGCAATGGAATTCCTAGGGAACGAGTCCCAGCCTGGATAACCCCCATTATTACCCTGACACACACACACACACACACACACACACACACACACACACTGCCTGACCAGCTAGGCTGGGCAGGGCTGGAGCAGGGCGTAACCATGGAGATGAGCAAGAACTGCTGGGCATGATAGAACTGGCTGTGTCTATGACCGCTGTGGAATGAGACTGCCTGTTATAACATGTCCTGGAGAGAGAGAGAGAGAGAGAGAGAGAGAGAGAGGGAGGGGGGAAATAGAAAGACAGAGACCGAGATAGACAGGGACCGGGAGAGACAGGGACTGAGAGAGACAGGGACTGAGAGAGACAGGGACTGAGAGAGACAGGGACCGAGAGAGACAGGGACTGAGAGAGACAGGGACTGAGAGAGACAGGGACCGAGAGAGACAGGGACCGAGAGAGACAGGGACCGAGAGAGACAGGGACTGAGAGAGACATGGACTGAGAGTGTCATGGACCGAAAGAGACGGGGACCGAGAGAGACGGGGACTGAGAGAGACGGGGACTGAGAGAGACGGGGACTGAGAGAGACAGGGACCAAGAGAGACAGGGACTGAGAGAGACGGGGACTGAGAGAGACGGGGACTGAGAGAGACGGGGACTGAGAGACAGGGACTGAGAGAGACAGGGACTGAGAGAGACAGGAACTGAGAGAGACAGGGACTGAGAGAGACGGGGACTGAGCGAGACGGGGACTGAGAGACAGGGACTGAGAGAGACGGGGACTGAGAGAGACGGGGACTGAGAGAGACAGGGACTGAGAGAGTAATAAGGTACACACACGGATATTACAAGCTAAAGTAAAGCTGTTGTTGACCTACTCTTCTGAAAAGCACAGGGGAGGAGGACAGAAAGGGTAAGTAGGAGGGAGAGGGGTGAGGAAACGAGGAGAGGCTGGGGACAGCTAATGTAGTTGTTGATGTCTGGATGCTGTCTGATCGGGGATACAAAGCTGTAGACAGAGAGACAGAGTGAGAAGGAGGCTAGGGTGTCTTTCCGACAGTGTGGAATGTTGACTGTGTCCTTTTAGTGGAGGGGAGAGAAAAACATTGGAAATCGAAAGGCAGGAAACACACACACACAGCAGGGTCAGACAGGACGTTTTGAAAGCTCTGTGAGCTAGATGTAGGCTATTTCCTGTTGATGGTGATGATGTCACTGTGCCTTATACCTTTTGAAGGGGAACTCTGTCGCGAGGAAGAGGTTATGGTGTGCAGGTGAAAAGATGTCAGACGGGAGATTTTACCTTATTTGGAGCCGAAAACATCGTTCTGCTCTGCAATGCATTATACACACACACACACACACACAGCAGGAAACCACACATAACATGTACCTTCCTCATCCACTCTTTGTTCCCTCTTACACGCAGACACACGGACACACACACGCCAAACACACACCTTCTCACTTTGTGTCGGTGTATCAAGGCATGATAGAGGTCTCTCTTTTTCTCTGACAGCGGTGTGTGTCTCTCTCCCTCTCCAGGTGTGTGTGTGTGTAGATGTGTGACAGCGGTGTGTGTGAAGACAAGCCCCCCGCCCCCCCTGTCAGAATGAACAGCCAAGGAGGCGGAGCCAAGGACTCCGTGTCGGGCAACTACAATTCTCGGTCCCTTCCCTCTGTTCCTGAGAAACAGAAACGAAGTAAAATGATCTCCATATTTGCCTCCGAGAAAGGTACACATACACACACACACACACACACACACACACACACACACACACACACACTTGCTCATGGCTGTCGACCGATGCCGATGATGATGCCACACAAACACAAACATACACACACACATATACAGAACCACACAGACATCTAAGCTGTGTTAAGGAGTGTGTATATTAATTATAGTGTGTGTGTGTCAGGAGGCAGGAAGAAGGATCGTGATAAGGACAACAGACCAGAGATCTCCTCTCCGTCAGACTTTGAACACACCATCCATGTGGGCTTCGACGCCGTCACAGGAGAGTTCACAGTGAGTCTGTCTTTGTTTCTCCAAGTGTGAGTGTTTAACCATTCATCTGTGGGTGTGTCTGTGGCGTATATGTGTGTGTGTGTGTGTGTGTATATGTGTGTTTGAGTAATAATCTTTGTGTGTGAGTATGTGTGTTTGAGTAATAATCTGTGTGTGTGTGTATATGTGTGTTTGAGTAATAATCTTTGTGTGTGAGTATGTGTGTTTGAGTAATAATCTGTGTGTGTGTGTGTGTGTGTGTGTGTATGTGTGTTTGAGTAATAATCTGTGTGTGAGTGTGTGTGTGTGTGTGTGTGTGTATGTGTGTTTGAGTAATAATCTGTGTGTGTGTGTGTATGTGTGTTTGAGTAATAATCTGTGTGTGTGTTTGAGTAATAATCTGTGTGTGTGTGTGTTTGAGTAATAAACTGTGTGTGTGTGTGTTTGAGT
>NC_143039.1:25650000-25790000 GCF_057628025.1 Oncorhynchus mykiss
CAGTATATCACACACATCACATTACACACAGACATACAGTATATCACACACATCATATTACACACAGACATACAGTATATCACACGCATCATATTACACACAGACATACAGTATATTACACACAGACATACAGTATATTACACACAGACATACAGTATATTACACACAGACATACAGTATATTACACACAGACATACAGTATATTACACACAGACATACAGTATATTACACACAGATATACAGTATATTACACACAGACATACAGTATATCACACACATCACATTACACACAGACATACAGTATATCACACACATCATATTACACACAGACATACAGTATATCACACACATCATATTACACACAGATATACAGTATATTACACACAGACATACAGTATATTACACACAGACATACAGTATATCACACACATCATATCACACACAGACATTCAGTATATCACACACATCATATTACACACAGACATACAGTATATCACACACAGACATACAGTATATTACACACAGACATACAGTATATCACACACAGACATACAGTATATTACACACATCATATTACACACAGACATACAGTATATTACACACAGACATACAGTATATTACACACAGACATACAGTATATTACACACAGACATACAGTATATCACACACAGACATACAGTATATTACACACAGACATACAGTATATTACACACAGACATACAGTATATTACACACAGACATACAGTATATTACACACAGACATACAGTATATCACACACATCATATTACACACAGACATACAGTATATCACACACATCATATTACACACAGATATACAGTATATTACACACAGACATACAGTATATTACACACAGACATACAGTATATCACACACAGACATACAGTATATTACACACAGACATACAGTATATTACACACAGACATACAGTATATTACACACAGACATACAGTATATTACACACAGACATACAGTATATTACACACATCATATTACACACAGACATACAGTATATTACACACAGACATACAGTATATTACACACAGACATACAGTATATTACACACAGACATACAGTATATTACACACATCATATTACACACAGACATACAGTATATTACACACAGACATACAGTATATCACACACATCACATTACACACAGACATACAGTATATTACACACAGACATACAGTATATTACACACAGACATACAGTATATTACACACATCATATTACACACAGACATACAGTATATTACACACAGACATACAGTATATTACACACAGACATACAGTATATTACACACATCATATTACACACAGACATACAGTATATTACACACAGACATACAGTATATTACACACAGACATACAGTATATCACACACAGACATACAGTATATTACACACAGACATACAGTATATTACACACAGACATACAGTATATTACACACAGACATACAGTATATTACACACATCATATTACACACAGACATACAGTATATTACACACAGACATACAGTATATTACACACAGACATACAGTATATTACACACAGACATACAGTATATTACACACAGACATACAGTATATTACACACAGACATACAGTATATCACACACAGACATACAGTATATTACACACAGACATACAGTATATTACACACAGACATACAGTATATTACACACAGACATACAGTATATTACACACAGACATACAGTATATTACACACAGACATACAGTATATCACACACAGACATACAGTATATTACACACAGACATACAGTATATTACACACAGACATACAGTATATTACACACAGACATACAGTATATTACACACATCATATTACACACAGACATACAGTATATTACACACAGACATACAGTATATTACACACAGACATACAGTATATTACACACAGACATACAGTATATTACACACAGACATACAGTATATTACACACAGACATACAGTATATCACACACAGACATACAGTATATCACACACAGACATACAGTATATTACACACAGACATACAGTATATTACACACAGACATACAGTATATTACACACAGACATACAGTATATTACACACAGACATACAGTATATTACACACAGACATACAGTATATTACACACAGATATACAGTATATTACACACAGACATACAGTATATCACACACATCACATTACACACAGACATACAGTATATCACACACATCATATTACACACAGACATACAGTATATCACACGCATCATATTACACACAGACATACAGTATATTACACACAGACATACAGTATATTACACACAGACATACAGTATATTACACACAGACATACAGTATATTACACACAGACATACAGTATATTACACACAGACATACAGTATATTACACACAGATATACAGTATATTACACACAGACATACAGTATATCACACACATCACATTACACACAGACATACAGTATATCACACACATCATATTACACACAGACATACAGTATATCACACACATCATATTACACACAGATATACAGTATATTACACACAGACATACAGTATATTACACACAGACATACAGTATATCACACACATCATATCACACACAGACATTCAGTATATCACACACATCATATTACACACAGACATACAGTATATCACACACATCATATTACACACAGACATACAGTATATTACACACAGACATACAGTATATTACACACAGACATACAGTATATCACACACAGACATACAGTATATTACACACATCATATTACACACAGACATACAGTATATTACACACAGACATACAGTATATTACACACAGACATACAGTATATTACACACAGACATACAGTATATCACACACAGACATACAGTATATTACACACAGACATACAGTATATTACACACAGACATACAGTATATTACACACAGACATACAGTATATTACACACAGACATACAGTATATCACACACATCATATTACACACAGACATACAGTATATCACACACATCATATTACACACAGATATACAGTATATTACACACAGACATACAGTATATTACACACAGACATACAGTATATCACACACAGACATACAGTATATTACACACAGACATACAGTATATTACACACAGACATACAGTATATTACACACAGACATACAGTATATTACACACAGACATACAGTATATTACACACATCATATTACACACAGACATACAGTATATTACACACAGACATACAGTATATTACACACAGACATACAGTATATTACACACAGACATACAGTATATTACACACATCATATTACACACAGACATACAGTATATTACACACAGACATACAGTATATCACACACATCACATTACACACAGACATACAGTATATTACACACAGACATACAGTATATTACACACAGACATACAGTATATTACACACATCATATTACACACAGACATACAGTATATTACACACAGACATACAGTATATTACACACAGACATACAGTATATTACACACATCATATTACACACAGACATACAGTATATTACACACAGACATACAGTATATTACACACAGACATACAGTATATTACACACAGACATACAGTATATTACACACAGACATACAGTATATTACACACAGACATACAGTATATCACACACAGACATACAGTATATTACACACAGACATACAGTATATTACACACAGACATACAGTATATTACACACAGACATACAGTATATTACACACAGACATACAGTATATTACACACATCACATTACACACAGACATACAGTATATTACACACATCATATTACACACAGACATACAGTATATTACACACAGACATACAGTATATTACACACAGACATACAGTATATTACACACAGACATACAGTATATTACACACAGACATACAGTATATTACACACAGACATACAGTATATCACACACAGACATACAGTATATTACACACAGACATACAGTATATTACACACAGACATACAGTATATTACACACAGACATACAGTATATTACACACAGACATACAGTATATTACACACAGACATACAGTATATCACACACAGACATACAGTATATTACACACAGACATACAGTATATTACACACAGACATACAGTATATTACACACAGACATACAGTATATTACACACATCATATTACACACAGACATACAGTATATTACACACAGACATACAGTATATTACACACAGACATACAGTATATTACAAACAGACATACAGTATATTACACACATCATATTACACACAGACATACAGTATATTACACACAGACATACAGTATATTACACACAGACATACAGTATATTACACACAGACATACAGTATATTACACACATCATATTACACACAGACATACAGTATATTACACACAGACATACAGTATATTACACACAGACATACAGTATATTACACACAGACATACAGTATATTACACACAGACATACAGTATATTACACACAGACATACAGTATATTACACACAGACATACAGTATATTACACACAGACATACAGTATATCACACACAGACATACAGTATATTACACACAGACATACAGTATATTACACACAGACATACAGTATATTACACACAGACATACAGTATATTACACACATCATATTACACACAGACATACAGTATATTACACACAGACATACAGTATATTACACACAGACATACAGTATATTACACACAGACATACAGTATATCACACACAGACATACAGTATATCACACACAGACATACAGTATATTACACACAGACATACAGTATATTACACACAGACATACAGTATATTACACACAGACATACAGTATATTACACACATCATATTACACACAGACATACAGTATATTACACACAGACATACAGTATATTACACACAGACATACAGTATATTACACACGGACATACAGTATATTACACACAGACATACAGTATATTACACACAGACATACAGTATATTACACACAGACATACAGTATATTACACACATCATATTACACACAGACATACAGTATATTACACACAGACATACAGTATATTACACACAGACATACAGTATATTACACACAGACATACAGTATATTACACACGGACATACAGTATATTACACACAGACATACAGTATATTACACACAGACATACAGTATATTACACACAGACATACAGTATATTACACACATCATATTACACACAGACATACAGTATATTACACACAGACATACAGTATATTACACACAGACATACAGTATATTACACACAGACATACAGTATATTACACACAGACATACAGTATATTACACACGGACATACAGTATATTACACACAGACATACAGTATATTACACACAGACATACAGTATATTACACACAGACATACAGTATATTACACACAGACATACAGTATATTACACACAGACATACAGTATATTACACACAGACATACAGTATATTACACACAGACATACAGTATATCACACACATTATGTCACCAGTCTGGTTCTATGTCTTTCAGGAACCATTGTCAGTATTGGAGATCCCAAGAAGAAGTACACACGCTATGAGAAGATCGGACAGGGGTGAGACACACACACACACACACTCACACATACACACCCACACACACACTGTAGAGGTGAGTCCATTTACATGTTCACCTTTTTGTGCCTTTATCCATATCTAAGTAACAGATTGGACACTACTCTCTCTCTCTCTCTCTCGCTGTCTCTCGTTCTCTCTCGCTCTCCCTCTCTCTCGTTCTCTCTCTCTCGTTCTCTCTCTCTCGCTGTCTCTCGTTCTCTCTCACTCTCCCTCTCTCGTTCTCTCTCTCTCGTTCTCTCTTTCTCTCTCGTTCTCTCTCAGAGCGTCTGGTACTGTCTATACAGCCATCGATGTTGCCACTGGTGCAGAGGTAAGGTCCCTTCCTGGGTCAACACCAGCACACACACACTTTCAGACTGAACACAGACTTAAAACTTGTTTGTGTGTGTTACAGGTAGCTATCAAACAGATCAACCTCCAGAAACAGCCGAAGAAGGAGCTGATCATCAACGAGATCCTGGTGATGAAGGAGTTACAACAACCTAACATCGTCAACTACGTAGACAGGTAACACACACACACACACCTCAGAAGTACGCCTGTGTCAGTACTCTGTGTGTTGGAGTCAATTATTTACTTTGTTTCTGTTTCTGTGTGTGTGTGTGTGTGTGTGTGTGTGTGTGTGTGTGTGTGTGTGTGTGTGTGTGTGTGTGTGTGTGTGTGTGTGTGTGTGTGTGTGTGTTTGTGTGTGTGTGTGTGTGTGTGTAGTTTCCTGGTAGGTGAGGAGTTGTTTGTGGTGATGGAGTATCTGGCTGGAGGTTCGCTCACGGACGTTGTCACGGAAACATGCATGGATGAGGCTCAGATCGCTGCTGTGTGCAGAGAGGTACACACACACACACTGCTGCTGTCTGCCGAAAGGTATACTCACACACACTCAGTCACAGAGCACAGGGAGGTGTGTGTGACGGTGTGTCCTGTGTGTGTCCTGTAGTGTCTGCAGGCTCTGGAGTTCCTCCATGCCAACCAGGTGATCCACAGAGACATCAAGAGTGACAACGTGCTGCTGGGCATGGACGGATCTGTCAAGCTCAGTAAGAACACATACTCCCTCTCCGGCGCTCTAGGTCACCAGGCTGCTCATGATTACGCACATCTGTCACCAGGGCCTCATCAGACTCACCTGGACTCCAACACCTCCCTGATTACCTTCCCTATATATGTCACTCCCTTTGGTTCCTTCCCCAGGCGTCATTGACTCTGTTCTGGTTTCATGTCTGTGAGCTTTTTCTGTTTCATGTTCTATTTATTCATTCAATTATTTACTCCCTGTAGTTGCTTCCTGACTCCCAGCGTAAACGTTACACACACACACACACACACTTTCTGTCTGCCTCCTCTTCCTCTCTCCCTTCATCTCTCCTCTGTAGCTGGTTCTAGGTTCTGTTTCTAGATAAAATGCCTTGCCAATCCTAAGTGTCCTATTGTTTTGTGTCCTATCATTGTATTGTCTTGACAGTCACACTAACTTACCTGTTTTCTTTCCTCTGTCTAGCTGAATGTGACTAGGTGAATGTTTCATATTAACTTGACAGTCACACTAACTTGGATCTTATTGCATTGTCCCCTGTCATTATACTGCTGGGTTGACCTTCCCTCTAACATGTCTGTTCTCTCCCCTCCCTCTCCAGCTGACTTTGGGTTCTGTGCCCAGATCACTCCAGAGCAGAGTAAGAGGAGCACCATGGTGGGGACTCCCTACTGGATGGCTCCTGAGGTGGTGACCAGGAAGGCCTACGGACCCAAGGTGGACATCTGGTCCCTGGGCATCATGGCTATAGAGATGGTGGAGGGAGAACCCCCTTACCTCAACGAGAACCCACTCAGGGTGAGGTTGGATGTGTGTGTGTGTGTGTGTGGGGGGGGGGTTCCATGCGTGTGTGTGTGTGGGGGGGGTTCCATGCGTGTGTGTGTGTGTCCAGGCATTGCACTTGGTGGCCAGTAATGTTCAGTGTGTGTCTCCTACAGGCCCTCTACCTGATAGCCACCAATGGGACTCCAGAGCTCCAGTCTCCAGAGAAGTTATCTCCAGTGTTCAGGTCCTTCCTGTCCCGCTGTCTGGAGATGGATGTAGAGAAGAGAGGAGGGGGGAAAGAACTACTGCAGGTACACACACACACACACACGCACAAACACACACATACACACACACACCGGGATGAGAAGAGTTTGTTTCATTGGTTGATCTCTTGTCTTCCCTGCAGCATCCATTCCTAAAGCTGGCCAAGCCTCTCTCCAGCCTCACCCCTCTCATCCTGGCAGCCAAGGAGGCCATGAAGAGTAACCGCTAACCCTGGTTAGCCACAGATACACTGGATTTCTATATCTCTGTGTTAGCCTGAGCGCTAACTGCTAACTACTAGCCTTACCAGCTAACTTCCAGCCCTACTGTACCAACTCATCAGTGCCTCTCAGTAACTGACAGCATCTCCTCCTTGATGCTAAACACCAGCCTGCTAGCGCCCTGGCTTGTACACCTACAAGTCACACAAGTCGGCTTCCTGCTCTTTTTGACTCCCCTTCCCCTCTGTCCTTCACCCCTCACTCCATATCACACACCAGTCTTCCTATGTCTCTTACCCCCTCCCTGTCTGTCCCTCACCCCTCACTCCATATCACACACCAGTCTTCCTATGTCTCTCACCCCCTCCCTGTCTGTCCCTCACCCCTCACTCCATATCACACACCAGTCTTCCTATGTCTCTCACCCCCTCCCTGTCTGTCCCTCACCCCTCACTCCATATCACACACCAGTCTTCCTATGTCTCTCACCCCCTCCCTGTCTGTCCCTCACCCCTCACTCCATATCAGACACCAGTCTTCCTATGTCTCTTACCCCCTCCCTGTCTGTCCCTCACCCCTCACTCCATATCACACACCAGTCTTCCTATGTCTCTTACCCCCTCCCTGTCTGTCCCTCACCCCCCCCTCCTCATCTGTCCCTCACCCCTCACTCCATATCACACACCAGTCTTCCTATGTCTTTTACCCCCTCCCTGTCTGTCCCTCACCCCCCCTCCCTGTCTGTCCCTCACCCCTCACTCCATATCACACACCAGTCTTCCTATGTCTCTTACCCCCTCCCTGTCTGTCCCTCACCCCCCCTCCTCATCTGTCCTTCACCCCTCACTCCATATCACACACCAGTCTTCCTATGTCTCTTACCCCCTCCCTGTCTGTCCATCACCCCCCCTCCTCATCTGTCCCTCACCCCTCACTCCATATCACACACCAGTCTTCCTATGTCTTTTACCCCCTCCCTGTCTGTCCCTCACCCCCCCTCCCTGTCTGTCCCTCACCCCTCACTCCATATCACACACCAGTCTTCCTATGTCTCTTACCCCCTCCCTGTCTGTCCCTCACCCCCCCTCCTCATCTGTCCTTCACCCCTCACTCCATATCACACACCAGTCTTCCTATGTCTCTTACCCCCTCCCTGTCTGTCCCTCACCCCCCCCCTGTCTGTCCCTCACCCCTCACTCCATATCACACACCAGTCTTCCTATGTCTCTTACCCCCTCCCTGTCTGTCCCTCACCCCCCCCCCCCTGTCTGTCCCTCACCCCTCACTCCATATCACACACCAGTCTTCCTATGTCTCTTACCCCCTCCTCATCTGTCCCTCACCCACCCTCCATTTTCCTCACCCTCTTTTTCATTCAGATGTTGTGAGGTTTTCCTGTACTGTTTGTCTCTTTCTCTCTCTTTACTCTGACTAAGAAACTTAAAGGTGCAATCTGTAAAAATGATTGTCCCACAAACAAATAGTTCATTTCAATCCTACAGTATCAGTGTTGCAGTACACCTGCAAATAAAACTACAGATTGCACCTTTAACAAAATGAAAGAAAGTAATTGCTGTATTATGGAACTATCTCGGTATTCAATTCAAATATGTTGGCAGCAAAACCAAATGACATTTTTCAAAATCGTTTTGTATATTATGTACTTTGACAAATGTTGAGGGGGAAAAAATCGGGATACTTGGAGAACTGTATTTTAACGTGTATGAATACTTTTCATTATGTGTTTTGTGACTAACATTCTGATAGAAACCTTCCATAACGGTGTGCCTTAATGAACACAACATTAAGTTGAATTGTCACTTA
The DNA here is from genome assembly GCF_057628025.1 of Oncorhynchus mykiss. Lineage (NCBI taxonomy): Eukaryota > Metazoa > Chordata > Actinopteri > Salmoniformes > Salmonidae > Oncorhynchus > Oncorhynchus mykiss. The sequence goes on from NC_143039.1 coordinate 25,659,786, forward strand.
GTGTCCCATTGACATCAACGCATGACTACGTGAAAACGGGACGTAAGTGGAAGTTAGGATTTGCTCCTATGATTGGCCAATCAAAAAGCATTCCACCGTTCTAGACTAGTTCCATTCCATTTCACAGACATTCCAGTCAGAGAGGTTGATTGGTTGAGTCTGATGATGTTGATGATTTTAATAAGTATCCCCTTCTGTTGTTCATTTTTAATTAATGAAACCAAACTTTTTTTTTTTTTTACAGGAAACCATGTATTTTCAAACAGTCTATGTAAATTATTATTAAAGATAGACTTGAACTAATGCTTGTGTGCGTGTGTCTGTGTAGAACATTATAGGTGAAGTACTGTGTCTGTGTAGAACATTATAGGGTGAAGCACTGTGTCTATGTAGAACATTATAGGGTGAAGTACTGTGTCTGTGTAGAACATTATAGGGTGAAGTACTGTGTCTGTGTAGAACATTATAGGGTGAAGTACTGTGTCTATGTAGAACATTATAGGGTGAAGTACTGTGTCTGTGTAGAACATTATAGGGTGAAGTACTGTGTCTGTAGAACATTATAGGTGAAGTACTGTGTCTATGTAGAACATTATAGGTGAAGGACTGTGTCTGTGTAGAACATTATAGGGTGAAGTACTGTGTCTGTGTAGAACATTATAGGGTGAAGCACTGTGTCTATGTAGAACATTATAGGGTGAAGTACTGTGTCTGTGTAGAACATTATAGGGTGAAGTACTGTGTCTGTGTAGAACATTATAGGGTGAAGTACTGTGTCTATGTAGAACATTATAGGGTGAAGTACTGTGTCTGTGTAGAACATTATAGGGTGAAGTACTGTGTCTGTAGAACATTATAGGTGAAGTACTGTGTCTGTGTAGAACATTATAGGGTGAAGTACTGTGTCTGTAGAACATTATAGGTGAAGTACTGTGTCTGTGTAGAACATTATAGGTGATGTGCTGTGTCTGTGTAGAACATTATAGGTGAAGTACTGTGTCTGTGTAGAACATTATAGGGTGAAGTACTGTGTCTGTGTAGAACATTATAGGGTGAAGTACTGTGTCTGTGTAGAACATTATAGGGTGAAGGACTGTGTCTATGTAGAACATTATAGGGTGAAGTACTGTGTCTGTGTAGAACATTATAGGGTGAAGTAGTGTGTCTGTGTAGAACATTATAGGTGATGTGCTGTGTCTGTGTAGAACATTATAGGGTGAAGTACTGTGTCTGTAGAACATTATAGGGTGAAGTACTGTGTCTGTGTAGAACATTATAGGTGATGTGCTGTGTCTGTGTAGAACATTATAGGGTGAAGTACTGTGTCTGTGTAGAACATTATAGGGTGAAGGACTGTGTCTGTAGAACATTATAGGGTGAAGTACTGTGTCTGTAGAACATTATAGGTGAAGTACTGTGTCTGTGTAGAACATTATAGGGTGAAGTACTCTGGCTGTGTAGAACATTATAGGGTGAAGTACTGTGTCTGTAGAACATTATAGGTGAAGTACTGTGTCTGTGTAGAACATTATAGGGTGAAGTACTGTGTCTGTAGAACATTATAGGTGAAGTACTGTGTCTGTGTAGAACATTATAGGTGATGTGCTGTGTCTGTGTAGAACATTATAGGTGAAGTACTGTGTCTGTGTAGAACATTATAGGGTGAAGTACTGTGTCTGTAGAACATTATAGGTGAAGTGCTGTGTCTGTGTAGAACATTATAGGTGAAGTACTCTGGCTGTGCCAGTCGAGGGCATTCTGCGTTCACTGCTTTTCACTACAGCTTTTCACGGGTGTATCTCCCTCGCTCTCGCTCTCTCTCGCTTTCCCCCACCCCTTTACCCCACCCTCTCTCTCTCTTTCCCCCACCCCTTTACCCCACCCTCTCTCTCTCTTTCCCCCACCCCTTTACCCCACCCTCTCTCTCTCTTTCCCCCACCCCTTTACCCCACCCTCTCTCTCTCTTTCTCACTCCCTCCCTTTTCTCTCTCTCCGCTCCTCCTTTATCTCTCCATTCTCTCCCACGCTCTCCTTCTCAATGATAGTGTTTAATCTCTCAGGTCATTCACAGCTGGATTACAGTGTAATAACGGGACCAATATAAAGCACTGATTGTTAGATGGTTTCACATTGAGATATGTAAGCGATACAATACCCAATAGCATCTGTAGTTGGCGGACATTTATGTCTTGATAGCTCTGTGTGTGTGTGTGTGTGTGTGTGTGTGTGTGTGTGTGTGTGTAACCAGAGAGGCCCGGTGTGGGACAGGTGTCAGATGGAGAGCAGAGCTGAGAAAGAGAGGGAGTTCTGAAGGTCTGTTTTAGAGGTAGACAGACTAATTAGACAGACTAATGAGGTCGGCGTGTGTCGAGACAACGTATAGAGACAACGTATAGAGGTGTGTGTTATTTGGTTCAGGGAGAGTGTGGGACTTGTGTGTTTCTGAAGAGAGGAGAGGGGGAGGCCGGATCCCTGTTATCCTGCAGGTCGGATCCTAAACCTCTCAGCAGGCTGGTGAGTGACAGACAGTAAGCTCCTTACTGCAGTACTGGAGGACTACGTTACTGGGTGACCAGAGCTCCTTACTGGAGGACTGAGTTACTGGGTGACCAGAGCTCCTTACTGCAGTACTGAAGGACTACGTTACTGGGTGACCAGAGCTCCTTACTGGAGGACTGGAGGACTAAGTTACTGGGTGACCAGAGCTCCTTACTGGAGGACTGAGTTACTGGGTGACCAGAGCTCCTTATTGCAGTACTGGAGGACTGAGTTACTGGGTGACCAGAGCTCCTTATTGCAGTACTGGAGGACTACGTTACTGGGTGACCAGAGCTCCTTACTGGAGGACTACGTTACTGGGTGACCAGAGCTCCTTACTGCAGTACTGGAGGACTGAGTTACTGGGTGACCAGAGCTCCTTACTGGAGGACTGGAGGACTACGTTACTGGGTGACCAGAGCTCCTTACTAGAGGACTAAGTTACTGGGTGACCAGAGCTCCTTACTGGAGGACTGGAGGACTGAGTTACTGGGTGACCAGAGCTCCTTACTGGAGGACTGGAGGACTGAGTTACTGGGTGACCAGAGCTCCTTATTGCAGTACTGGAGGACTGAGTTACTGGGTGACCAGAGCTCCTTACTGCAGTACTGGAGGACTAAGTTACTGGGTGACCAGAGCTCCTTACTGGAGGACTAAGTTACTGGGTGACCAGAGCTCCTTACTGCAGTACTGGAGGACTGAGTTACTGGGTGACCAGAGCTCCTTATTGCAGTACTGGAGGACTAAGTTACTGGGTGACCAGAGCTCCTTACTGCAGTACTGGAGGACTGAGTTACTGGGTGACCAGAGCTCCTTACTGGAGGACTGGAGGACTGAGTTACTGGGTGACCAGAGCTCCTTATTGCAGTACTGGAGGACTGAGTTACTGGGTGACCAGAGCTCCTTATTGCAGTACTGGAGGACTGAGTTACTGGGTGACCAGAGCTCCTTACTGCAGTACTGGAGGACTGAGTTACTGGGTGACCAGAGCTCCTTACTGGAGGACTAAGTTACTGGGTGACCAGAGCTCCTTATTGCAGTACTGGAGGACTGAGTTACTGGGTGACCAGAGCTCCTTATTGCAGTACTGGAGGACTGAGTTACTGGGTGACCAGAGCTCCTTACTGGAGGACTAAGTTACTGGGTGACCAGAGCTCCTTACTGCAGTACTGGAGGACTGAGTTACTGGGTAACCAGAGCCATATAAAGGTTTGACCAACTTTGCCAGTCATAACGAGTATTTGGATTCTCAGTAACCATAGCAGTTAAGTTAGCTGTTGTTTGAAAAGTCAGTAAATTCAGCATTTCTCTATGTGGCTCTATCTGTGTGTCACTACCAAGGTGAATCATTTCTATGGCAGTAAAGCAGTGGGTTGTTACAGTAAAGCAGTGGGTTGTTACAGTAAAGCAGTGGGTTGTTACGGGTTGTTACAGTAAAGCAGTTGGTTCTTACAGTAAAGCGGTGGGTTGTTACAGTAAAGCAGTTGGTTGTTACAGTAAAGAAGTGGGTTGTTAAATTAAAGCAGTGGGTTGTTACAGTAAAGCAGTGGGTTGTTACAGTAAAGCAGTTGGTTGTTACGGGTTGTTACAGTAAAGCGGTGGGTTGTTACAGTAAAGCGGTGGGTTGTCACAGTAAAGCAGTGGGTTGTTACAGTAAAGCGGTGGGTTGTCACAGTAAAGCAGTGGGTTGTTACGGGTTGTTACAGTAAAGCAGTTGGTTGTTACGGGTTGTTACAGTAAAGCGGTGGGTTGTTACAGTAAAGCGGTGGGTTGTCACAGTAAAGCAGTGGGTTGTTACAGTAAAGCGGTGGGTTGTCACAGTAAAGCAGTGGGTTGTTACAGTAAAGCGGTGGGTTGTTACAGTAAAGCGGTGGGTTGTCACAGTAAAGCAGTGGGTTGTTACAGTAAAGCGGTGGGTTGTTACAGTAAAGCAGTGGGTTGTTACAGTAAAGCGGTGGGTTGTTACAGTAAAGCAGTGGGTTGTTACAGTAAAGCGGTGGGTTGTCACAGTAAAGCAGTGGGTTGTTACAGTAAAGCGGTGGGTTGTTACAGTAAAGCAGTGGGTTGTTACAGTAAAGCGGTGGGTTGTTACAGTAAAGCAGTGGGTTGTTACAGTAAAGCGGTTGGCTGTTACAGTAAAGCAGTGGGTTGTTACAGTAAAGCGGTGGGTTGTTACAGTAAAGCAGTGGGTTGTTAGGGTAAAGCAGTTGGTTGTTACAGTAAAGTGGTGGGTTGTTACAGTAAAGCAGTGGGTTGTTAGGGTAAAGCAGTGGGTTGTTAGGGTAAAGCGGTGGGTTGTTACAGTAAAGCAGTTGGTTGTTACAGTAAAGCGGTGGGTTGTTACAGTAAAGCAGTGGGTTGTTACAGTAAAGCAGTGGGTTGTTACAGTAAAGCAGTGGGTTGTTACAGTAAAGCAGTGGGTTGTTACAGTAAAGCGGTAGGTTGTTACAGTAAAGCGGTGGGTTGTTACAGTAAAGCAGTGGGTTGTTAGGGTAAAGCAATGGGTTGTTACAGTAAAGCGGTGGGTTGTTACAGTAAAGCAGTAGGTTGTTACAGTAAATCAGTGGGTTGTTACAGTAAAGCGGTGGGTTGTTACAGTAAAGCGGTGGGTTGTCACAGTAAAGCAGTGGGTTGTTACAGTAAAGCAGTGGGTTGTTACAGTAAAGCGGTGGGTTGTTACAGTAAAGCAGTGGGTTGTTACAGTAAAGCAGTTGGTTGTTACAGTAAAGTGGTGGGTTGTTACAGTAAAGCAGTGGGTTGTTAGGGTAAAGCAGTGGGTTGTTACAGTAAAGCGGTGGGTTGTTACAGTAAAGCAGTTGGTTGTTACAGTAAAGCGGTGGGTTGTTACAGTAAAGCAGTGGGTTGTTACAGTAAAGCAGTGGGTTGTTACAGTAAAGCAGTGGGTTGTTACAGTAAAGCGGTAGGTTGTTACAGTAAATCGGTGGGTTGTTACAGTAAAGCAGTGGGTTGTTACAGTAAAGCAGTGGGTTGTTACAGTAAAGCGGTGGGTTGTTACAGTAAAGCGGTGGGTTGTTACAGTAAAGCAGTGGGTTGTCACAGTAAAGCAGTGGGTTGTTACAGTAAAGCGGTGGGTTGTTACAGTAAAGTGGTGGGTTGTTACAGTAAAGCAGTGGGTTGTTACGGGTTGTTACATTAAAGCAGTGGGGTGTTACAGTAAAGCAGTGGGGTGTTACGGGTTGTTACATTAAAGCGGTGGGTTGTTACATTAAAGCAGTGGGGTGTTACAGTAAAGCAGTGGGTTGTTACGGGTTGTTACAGTAAAGCAGTGGGTTGTTACAGTAAAGCGGTGGGTTGTTACAGTAAAGCGGTGGGTTGTTACAGTAAAGCAGTGGGTTGTTAGGGTAAAGCAGTGGGTTGTTACAGTAAAGCAGTGGGTTGTTACAGTAAAGCAGTGGGTTGTTACAGTAAAGCAGTGGGTTGTTACAGTAAAGCGGTGGGTTGTTACAGTAAAGTGGTGGGTTGTTACAGTAAAGCAGTGGGTTGTTAGGGTAAAGCAGTGGGTTGTTAGGGTAAAGCGGTGGGTTGTTACAGTAAAGCAGTTGGTTGTTACAGTAAAGCGGTGGGTTGTTACAGTAAAGCAGTGGGTTGTTACAGTAAAGCAGTGGGTTGTTACAGTAAAGCAGTGGGTTGTTACAGTAAAGCAGTGGGTTGTTACAGTAAAGCGGTAGGTTGTTACAGTAAAGCGGTGGGTTGTTACAGTAAAGCGGTGGGTTGTCACAGTAAAGCAGTGGGTTGTTACAGTAAAGCAGTGGGTTGTTACAGTAAAGCGGTGGGTTGTTACAGTAAAGCAGTGGGTTGTTACAGTAAAGCAGTTGGTTGTTACAGTAAAGTGGTGGGTTGTTACAGTAAATCAGTGGGTTGTTAGGGTAAAGCAATGGGTTGTTACAGTAAAGCGGTGGGTTGTTACAGTAAAGCAGTAGGTTGTTACAGTAAATCAGTGGGTTGTTACAGTAAAGCGGTGGGTTGTTACAGTAAAGCGGTGGGTTGTCACAGTAAAGCAGTGGGTTGTTACAGTAAAGCAGTGGGTTGTTACAGTAAAGCGGTGGGTTGTTACAGTAAAGCAGTGGGTTGTTACAGTAAAGCAGTTGGTTGTTACAGTAAAGTGGTGGGTTGTTACAGTAAAGCAGTGGGTTGTTAGGGTAAAGCAGTGGGTTGTTACAGTAAAGCGGTGGGTTGTTACAGTAAAGCAGTTGGTTGTTACAGTAAAGCAGTGGGTTGTTACAGTAAAGCGGTGGGTTGTTACAGTAAAGCAGTGGGTTGTTACAGTAAAGCAGTTGGTTGTTACAATAAAGTGGTGGGTTGTTACAGTAAATCAGTGGGTTGTTAGGGTAAAGCAATGGGTTGTTACAGTAAAGCGGTGGGTTGTTACAGTAAAGCAGTAGGTTGTTACAGTAAATCAGTGGGTTGTTACAGTAAAGCGGTGGGTTGTTACAGTAAAGCGGTGGGTTGTCACAGTAAAGCAGTGGGTTGTTACAGTAAAGCAGTGGGTTGTTACAGTAAAGCGGTGGGTTGTTACAGTAAAGCAGTGGGTTGTTACAGTAAAGCAGTTGGTTGTTACAGTAAAGTGGTGGGTTGTTACAGTAAAGCAGTGGGTTGTTAGGGTAAAGCAGTGGGTTGTTACAGTAAAGCGGTGGGTTGTTACAGTAAAGCAGTTGGTTGTTACAGTAAAGCGGTGGGTTGTTACAGTAAAGCAGTGGGTTGTTACAGTAAAGCAGTGGGTTGTTACAGTAAAGCAGTGGGTTGTTACAGTAAAGCGGTAGGTTGTTACAGTAAATCGGTGGGTTGTTACAGTAAAGCAGTGGGTTGTTACAGTAAAGCAGTGGGTTGTTACAGTAAAGCGGTGGGTTGTTACAGTAAAGCGGTGGGTTGTTACAGTAAAGCAGTGGGTTGTCACAGTAAAGCAGTGGGTTGTTACAGTAAAGCGGTGGGTTGTTACAGTAAAGTGGTGGGTTGTTACAGTAAAGCAGTGGGTTGTTACGGGTTGTTACATTAAAGCAGTGGGGTGTTACAGTAAAGCAGTGGGGTGTTACGGGTTGTTACATTAAAGCGGTGGGTTGTTACATTAAAGCAGTGGGGTGTTACAGTAAAGCAGTGGGTTGTTACGGGTTGTTACAGTAAAGCAGTGGGTTGTTACAGTAAAGCGGTGGGTTGTTACAGTAAAGCGGTGGGTTGTTACAGTAAAGCAGTGGGTTGTTAGGGTAAAGCAGTGGGTTGTTACAGTAAAGCAGTGGGTTGTTACAGTAAAGCAGTGGGTTGTTACAGTAAAGCAGTGGGTTGTTACAGTAAAGCGGTGGGTTGTTACAGTAAAGTGGTGGGTTGTTACAGTAAAGCGGTGGGTTGTTACAGTAAAGCAGTGGGTTGTTAGGGTAAAGCAGTGGGTTGTTACAGTAAAGCAGTGGGTTGTTACAGTAAAGCAGTGGGTTGTTACAGTAAAGCGGTGAGTTTGTGTAATAATGTGCTGTTTCTCCTTGCATAAAGTTTCATTGTATTGTCTGGCAACATAGAAAGGAAGGTGTGTGTGTGTGTGTGTGTGTGTGTGTGCGTGTGTGTGTGTGTGTGTGTGTGTGTGTGTGTGTGTGTGTGTGAGTGTGAGAGAGAGAGAGAGAGAGCTTGGAGGGGTATGTACAGCTAGAGTTACATCTCTCTACAATATGGTTGTGTGTGTGTGTGTGCATGCGTGTGTGCATGCGTGTGTGCGTTCGTGCATGCCAGTGTGTGGTGAAAGAAACCGATGACACAGCTAAAGGGTTAATTGCTAACTCCCAGGCTGGAGTCTCTGGAGGACCACGCCCATCCCAGAGTTCAATGGGCCGAAGGTCTCTTGTCCTCCGCTGCTTCGGTCAAGACAGCGAGCAAGAAGACACCTGACCACCTCTAAACCTCTACCAAGCTTCTCCAGCCCTGTCTGATCCTCTCTTCACGGTAAGTCTTCATTTCCTGTTTCGGCTACTATTTACTACACAAATACAGTAGCCAATGTGGTGCTTTCTGACACTTACAGTATGTCAAAGGAGGAAGACTGATCGATCACTGCTTGGCATCGAATGATACGGAGTCTAGGGTCACAATGAGTCACCAAAGTCTTCTAAGTAGCTGGCGAACAGCGGGATATAGCAGAACTTGTCATACAGTCTTGTCTCAGCCAGTAGTGTTTAAGTTCTGTAATATACTTTTTGCACTTAGTTTGTAAGTCCATTTCTTGCGAAGTAAATGCGAAGTAAATGTCTAACTAGCTACTACTATCATTCATCTGTATATATTTTTAGATTTTTTTTGATCATGTAATTTAGGACACCACATAATAATGAACATATCAGCTCACAACAACACAGTTAACTCCGCAGCTGATGTTCATGTGGAGATGGCTGTAACATATTCAAACTCCTCTTCTCTACCCAGTGCAGCTGAACAACTCCTAGCCTCTTGTTAGGCCAGTCGGCAGACCCGCTCTACTCAGCCAGGAGTGACTGAACGCGGGGAGCAGAGAGACCTTGGCCCCTCTCGTCCAGAACAGAACCAAACAGACACAGGCTTTTATGAAGGTGTGTTCTGGGGTGTGAGCCCCCTGGGGTCAGGTGTGTGGAGGGTCAGCGAGGGGAGCTGTCTGGGTGTGTCAATTCAGTCAATTCAAATTCAAAAATGTGCATCCGAAATCAAATTTCATTTCCCGAATTGACTAAACTTGAATGGAACAGTAGAGAGCTGTGGGATCAAAGCCACTGCCATATATAGAGTCTATGCTGAGTGAGCCCCCAGAACAGTCTCAGTTTGACGGGGCATGGACTCTACAAGGTGTCAAAAGCGTTCCACAGGGATGTTGGCCCATGTTGACTCCAATGCTTCCCACAGTTGTTTCAAGTTGGCAGAATGTCCTCTGGGTGGTGGACCATTCTTGAAAAACACTGTTGAGCGTGAAAATCCCAGCAGCTTTGCAGTTCTTGACACACTCAAACCGGTGCGCCTGACACCTACGACCTTACCCCGTTCAAAGGCACTTCAGTGTTTTGTCTCGCCCATCCACCCTCTGTATGGCACACATACACAATCCATGTCCCAATGCTTAAAAATCCTTCTTTAACCTGTCTCCTCCCCTTCATCTACACGGATTGAAGTAGATTTAACAAGTGATCAATAAGGGATCATAGTTTTCACCTGGATTTACCTGGTCAGTCTATGTCATGGAAAGAGCTGGTGTTTCTAATGTTTTGTACACTCAGTGTATATTGAGGCCATTCCAGGACACAACACACAACACATATCCTTATTGTCCTCGTATCTCTCCCTCGAGTTAATCAATAACCACACAACTATTTTAATAATAATAGATCACCATACAGAACTGTATCATGTTGTCTTTGTGAGCTTAAAGATATGGGGCCGACCATCTGGGGCTGAGATTGTATGGTTCAATAATATACACTATAAATTGTATGGTCTAATATATAGATTCGATTCTAGATTGTAGACAATCTTTACTCTCACCTTATTGTAGTTAGCTCTGTATTCTCTGCAGCCTGTGATAGCACACTTATCACTGCTAGAACCCGGTAGATTAGCTTATTGCTCAATACACTGGCAGGTCAATGGAAGCATGAGGTCACAATGGAAGAATGAGGTCACAATGGAAGCATTAGGTCACAATGGAAGCATGAGATCACAATGCAAGCATGAGATCACAATGCAAGCATGAGATCACAATGAAAGAATGAGATCACAATGGAAGAATGAGATCACAATGGAAGCATGAGGTCACAATTTCAATTATAAATACTTCCTTTAATTGTGATGATAAATTGACTGTGTGTGTGTGTGTGTGTGTGTGTGTGTGTGTGTGTGTGTGTGTATGTATATATATATATATATATATATATATATATATATATATATATATATATATATAATAATATAAATATCAGGTAATCTAGATAGACTGTCCAGTATGGCGAAAAAGGTGACCCAGATTTCACGAGAGGACCTGGAGGAGCTCCGGGAGGCTTTCAACAGGATCGGTTAGTTACAGACACACACACACACACACACACACACACACACAGAGACACACACACACACACACTCACACACACATACCTACAGACACCCACAGAGGTTAGAGAGTTAACCTCGAGGTTAGGGAGGTAACCTAGAGGTTAGAGAGGTAACCTAGAGGTTAGAGAGGGAGATAGTTAACCTGGAGGTTAGAGAGTTAACCTGGAGGTTAGAGAGTTAACCTAAAGGTTAGAGAGGTAACCTAGAGATTAGAGGGATAACCTAGAGGTTAGAGAGGGAGATAGATAACCTGGAGGTTAGAGAGGTAACCTAGAGGTTAGAGAGGGAGATATATAACCTAGAGGTTAGGGAGAAACCTGGAGGTTAGGGAGAAACCTGGAGGTTAGAGAGGTAACCTAGAGGTTAGAGAGGTAACCTAGAGGTTGGAGAAGTAACCTAGAGGTTAGAGAGGGAGATAGGTAACCTAGAGGTTAGATAGGTAACCTAGAGGTTAGATAGGTAACCTTGAGGTTAGAGAGTTAACCTAGAGGTTAGAGAGGGATATAGGTAACCTAGAGGATAGATAGGTAACCTAGAGGTTAGAGAGGGATATAGGTAACCTTGAAGTTAGATAGGTAATCTAGAGGTTAGATATGTAATCTAGAGGTTAGAGAGGGATATAGCTAACATAGAGGTTCAATAGGTATATAGGTAACCTTGAGGTTAGAGAGGTAATCTAGAGGTTAGAGAGGGAGATATATAACCTTGAGGTTAGAGAGTTAACCTAGAGGTTAGAGAGGGATATAGGTAACCTTGAGGTTAGATAGGTAATCTAGAGGTTAGAGAGGGAGATATATAACCTTGAGGTTAGAGAGTTAACCTAGAGATTAGAGAGGGATATAGGTAACCTTGAGGTTAGATAGGTAATCTGGAGATTAGAGAGGGATATCGGTAACCTTGAGGTTAGAGAGGTACTCTGGAGGTTAGAGAGGTAACCTAGAGGTTAGAGAGGGATATAGGTAACCTTGAGGTTATAGAGGTAATCTGGAGATTAGAGAGGGATATCGGTAACCTTGAGGATAGAGAGGTCATCTGGAGATTAGAGAGGGATATCGGTAACCTTGAGGTTAGAGAGGTAATCTGGAGATTAGAGAGGGATATCGGTAACCTTGAGGTTAGAGAGGTAATCTAGAGGTTAGAGAGGGAGATATATAACCTTGAGGTTAGAGAGTTAACCTAGAGGTTAGAGAGGGATATAGGTAACCTAGAGGTTAGAGAGGGATATAAGTAACCTTGAGGTTAGATAGGTAATCTGGAGATTAGAGAGGGATATCGGTAACCTTGAGGTTAGAGAGGTAATCTGGAGGTAGAGAGGTAACCTAGAGGTTAGAGAGGGATATAGGTAACCTAGAGGTTAGAGAGGGATATCGGTAACCTTGAGGTTAGAGAGGTAATCTGGAGATTAGAGAGGGATATCGATAACCTTGAGGTTAGAGAGGTAATCTGGAGATTAGAGGGATATCGGTAACCTTGAGGTTAGAGAGATAATCTGGAGATTAGAGAGGGATATCGGTAACCTTGAGGTTAGAGAGGTAATCTGGAGATTAGAGAGGGATATTGGTAACCTTGAGGTTAGAGAGGTTACCTAGAGGTTAGAGACAGTGACTAGTAGCTAAAAGGTTGCTGGTTTAAATCCAGAACCCGGAGATGACAAGAGGGGAGGGAACTGGTAACGGGCCTCCATTTTGACCTTGAGCATGGCACTTCATCTGGTCATAATTCTGCCTGCCTACCTGCCTGACTGCCTGTCTGTCTGCCTACCTGTCTGTCTGTCTGTCTGTCTGTCTGTCTGTCTGTCGGTCTGCCTGCCTGCCTGCCTGTCTGTCTGTCTGTCTGTCTGCCTGCCTGTCTGCCTGTCTGCCTGTCTGCCTGTCTGTCTGCCTGCCTGTCTGTCTGTCTGTCTGTCTGTCTGTCTGTCTGTCTGTCTGTCTGTCTGTCTGCCTGTCTGCCTGTCTGTCTGTCTGTCTGTCAGTCTGCCTGCCTACCTGCCTGTCTGTCTGCCTGCCTGCCTGCCTGTCTGCCTGTCTGTCTGCCTGTCTGTCTGCCTGTCTGTCTGTCTGTCTGTCTGTCTGTCTGTCTGTCTGTCTGCCTGTCTGTCTGCCTGACTGCCTACCTGTCTGTCTGTCTGCCTGTCTGCCTACCTGCCTGACTGCCTGTGTTTCCTCCCATACAGACACTGACAACAGTGGTTTTGTCAGTGACTTTGAGCTGCAGGAGCTGTTCAGAGAGGCTAGTTTCTCCATGCCAGGCTACAGAGTCAGAGACATAGTGGAGATCTTTGTAGCAGGAGACACCAACAAGGACGGGAAGATCAGCTTTGAAGAGTTCGTCTCGGTAAGATTTAAAATACACCGAAGTAAAGACGGTGACACATGTAGGCACGCATCCACATACACACTCACACAGACACACTCACACAGACACACTCACACAGACACACTCACACAGACACACTCACACAGACACATTCACACAGACACATTCACACAGTCACACTCACACAGACACATTTACACAGACACACTCACACAGACACTCTCACACAAACACACTCACACAGACACACTCACACAGACACTCTCACACAGACACATTCACACAGACACTCTCACACAGTCACACTCACACAGACACACTCACACAGACACACTCACACAGACACACTCACACAGACACACTCACACAGACACACAGCCACACAGACACACTCACACAGACACACTCAAAGACATGGCCCATCCTGTCTTGTAGATCTACCAGGAGCTGAAGAGTAAGGAGCTCAGTGAGACGTTCAAGAAAACCATCGCCAGGAGAGAAGGGATACAATCCTTTGGAGGATTGTCAGGAATCTCCAGCGAGGGAACACAGCACTCCTACTCAGGTAGAGAGAGAGAGAGAGAGAGAGAGAGAGAGAGAGAGAGAGAGAGAGAAAAAAAAATGTTTGTGTCCTAATCATGCAAGAACGTGTGTGTCTTTGTGTGTGTGTGTGTGTGTGTGTTTGTGTGCGTACATGTGGGTGTGTGTGTGTGTGTGTGCGTTAGATGAGGAGAAGGTGGCGTTTGTGAACTGGATCAACAAGTCTCTGGCCAAAGATGAAGACTGTAAACACCTTCTACCCATGAACCCTGACGGAGACAGTCTCTTCAAATCAGTAAAAGATGGGATACTGCTCTGGTAACACACACACAGGCACAAATATATATACACACACTCACACACACACACACTGCTAACATATACTCTGTTTTGTCTTTGCAGTAAAATGATCAACCTCTCCCAGTCTGACACCATCGATGAGAGAGTCATCAACACCAAGAAACAAACCACCTTTACCATGACTGTGAGTTAACACACACACACACACACACACACACACACACACACACACACACACACACACACACACACACACACACACACACACACACACACAGAGGAAAAATTGGACTGTTCCATATCAAAACTCTAAATCTCTCTCTCTCTCCCTTCTCTAGGAGAACCTGATGCTGGCGATAAACTCTGCATTGTCTATCGGCTGTACCGTGGTCAACATCGACGCCCCTGACCTGATGGCTGGGAAACCCCACCTGGTGCTGGGGCTGCTTTGGCAGATTATCAAGATAGGACTGTTTGCTGACATAGAGATCAGCAGCAACGAAGGTACACACACACACACACACATTGTCAAACACATAAACAGGCACAAACAAGAGTGTCTAATTTAGTTTCAATGTCATATGAGCTTCATGCCCATGTCAAATTATATGACCCCACTCTGTACCACACTGCAAGCCGATTGGCTTATTGTGTTCATTTGCAGCTCTTATTAACCTGCTGTTTGAGGGGGAGGAGTTAGAGCACCTGATGTCATTGTCTCCTGAAGAACTGTTGCTACGCTGGGTCAACCATCACCTAGGCAACGCTGGGGCCCAACCAATCAGCAACTTCAGCCAAGACATCAAGGTAACACACAGACTGTCAGTCACGTACTGTCACGCGCACACACACTGAAAATATGTTGTTTATGTATTAATGCTGTTGTTATACTGTAGGATTCCAGGGCGTATTTCACCCTGTTGGACCAGATCTCACCTAATGGAGAGGACATAGACGAGATGGCCATCCACATCGATATGACCGGCATCAATGTAAGTGGGTGTGTATTCATATGTGCGTGTGTTCATGTTTGCATGCGCGTGTGTGTGTGTTGCCACTTACGTTTGTGTGTGTGTGTATAGGAGCGTGACGACGAACGCAGGGCAGAGATGATGCTTCGCCAGGCAGCCCGTCTGGACTGCAGACAGTTTGTGTCTCCTATGGATGTGGTGTCTGGCAACAGCAAGCTGAACCTGGCCTTCGTAGCCAACCTTTTCAACACACACCCGGCCCTGAAGAGGACTAACAGCAACAACATAGACACAGCACTCATAGAGGGTGAGCTGCACACACACACACACACACACACACACACACACACACACACACACACACACACACACACACACACACACACACACACCCGGCCCTGAAGAGGACTAACAGCAACAACATAGACACAGAACTCAACTCTCTCACACACTCACAAACACACACACACACACTCTTTCTCTCTCACACACTCACAAACACACACACACAAACACTCTTTCTCTCTCTCACAGCACACTGTAATATGTGTAATGTTGTCCTAACAGGAGAATCCAGAGAGGAGAAAACATTCAGGAACTGGATGAACTCTCTGGGAGTTGCTCCCTATGTCAACCACCTCTACTGGTACAGTAACCACACACACACACACACACACACACACACACACACACACACACACACACACACACACACACACACACACACACGAACACACACACAGAGAGGGTATACATGTGTGTGTGTTAATGTTTGCATGTGTTGATTGGTGTGTGTGTGTGTTGATGTTTGCATGTGTTGATTGGTGTGTGTGTGTGTTGATGTTTGCATGTGTTGATTGGTGTGTGTGTGTTGATGTTTGCATGTGTTGATTGGTGTGTGTGTGTGTGTTGATGTTTGCATGTGTTGATTGGTGTGTGTGTGTGTTGATGTTTGCATGTGTTGATTGGTGTGTGTGTGTGTGTTGATGTTTGCATGTGTTGATTGGTGTGTGTGTGTGTTGATGTTTGCATGTGTTGATTGGTGTGTGTGTGTGTGTGTGTGTGTGTGTTGCAGTGACCTGTGTGATGCGGTGGTGATTCTCCAGTTGTATGAGAAAGTCAACGTCCCTGTAGAGTGGAAAAAAGTCAACAGACCTCCATACTCTGCACTGGGCAGTAACATGAAGAAGGTACACACACACATACTTTATTTGAATCCACCAATCGAATTGACAAAAAAGGATCCCAAACATGTCAAAGGTCCATGTATGCGTGGCACTCCAGGGTACAGAAAGCACCTGCTTCTCCAAACAGCTAGGCTTCCCACGACAGCTGAAACAGACCAGTACCTAGCCAATGGCTTTGCCCTAGTTTTTGTCAGGCTTCTCGGCAAAGGCCTGCTCCATGTAGCCGTCCAATGAGCAGCCCACTTCCAAAACAAGCACCTACCCCTGGCCTCACACACAACAATAATATCTTGCGTTCTTGGCGCGCACACACACACACACACACACGCACACACACAGACTCTCTTTTATCAAAATATTGTTGATGAAAATACAGAGGATTTCCAGGCATTGTGTTGGTGTGTCTGTGTGTGTAGTTGGAGAACTGTACCTATGCGGTGGAACTGGGTCAGAATAAAGCTCGATTCTCATTGGTGGGAATTGGAGGAGTGAATCTGAACGAGGGAAGTCCCATGCACACACTGGCTCTGGTCTGGCAGCTGATGAGGAGGTATGTACAGTACAAACACACACCTTTCCTTTTCACTTCGACATCTCTCTCACCTCTTACTATCCCTCTATCATCCCCCACCCCCTCAGGTACACTCTCCAGGTGTTGTCTGATCTAGGAGATGGGGAGAAGATTGGAGACCAGATTATAATCAACTGGGTCAACACTCAGCTCAAAGAGGGAGGCAAGGACTCACAGATCAGCAGCTTCAAGGTGGGTGTGTACGTGTGTGAGTGTGCAGTGCACATTGTGTGCATGTGAACAGCTTTAATGTGTGTGTGTGCGTGAACAGTTCTAATTTGCATCTGTGTGTGTGTGTGTCCTGCAGGATAAGCTGATCAGTACTAGTCTCCCAGTGATAGACTTGTTAGACACCATCGCACCCAAATCTATCAAAGAGGAGCTGGTGAAGAGAGGGGAGCTCAGCGATGCAGACAAGCTCAACAACGCCAAGTAAATAACCCCTGACCCGTAACCTCTGAACTCTAAATGACTTCGACCCTCAACCTCTAACCTCTTACTTCTAACTGACCTCTATCCTCTGACCCCTGAGCTGACTTCCCTTCCCTTTTGTCTTCCTGTAGGTACGCTATCACGGTATCCAGGAAGATTGGAGCCCGTGTCTACGCTCTGCCTGATGACCTGGTCGAGGTGAAACCCAAGATGGTTCTGACTGTGTTCGCATGCCTGATGGGGAGGGGCATGAAGAAAGCTGACGGCTGAACACACACACACACGCTCAGACACACTAACAGCCTGTCCCAATTGGCTCCTTACCCTTTACCCTCTTCCTGTCTCCTGCACATCTAGTCTGTGATTAGATCAGTGTATATAATCGGAGCACAGCTGATTGTTCATTAAACATTTCTTTCATACTGATAGAAAGCGAGCGGTTATGTGCCTAGTGTGCTCAAGGAGGCACTGATGGATCATTTTAATATCTCTAAATTATGTTAATGTATTAATTCATTCTGCGTAAAAGAAACAACAGAATAGAATTATAAATCTATGTAGTGAAGGGGACATGAACCCTTTGGTTTCAATCACAAACACACCTTACATAACTAACAGTACAGACACACTACAGACCTGTAAATGTTGTGTAATTCTCTTGACTTAGTAAACTCAATCGACTGTCGATAATATCCTGGCAGCCTGACATTTTCTTCATGCAAATTGTGTGTGTGTGTGTGGGAGGGGTGGTGGATTTTTGAATACTCAATCATAAACACATATAATAAAACCCATTTAATAAACACGTGTTTTATGACACCCGTCACCCGGGACTGAGATAAATGTTTACCAGGAACAGAGGACAACAAAGGAGAACTGTGTGTTGGAATGAGGTCAGTTAGCCTTGTGTGATTTGATGCATGATCTCAACTTCCATCTCACTAACAACGCTGGGATGTGATTTAGTTCATTTAGTTCACAGTTACATCTTTCCCTCTCGCCTCACTCCCACATTTCAACTGGCAGTAATAATTACTGTACCACAGATACAGCTCTTGTGAAGATCATCTGAAGAAGTAGACCAAGGTGCAGCGGGGTAAGTGTCCATGATCTTTAATACTCAGAACACCAAACAAAAACAACAAAAGGAATACCGAACGTCACGTTCAGCCAGCTTCACAGAGCGAACAAAAAACAAGATCCCACAACGTAGGTGGGAAAACAGGCTACCTAAGTATGATTCCCAATCAGAGACAACGATAGACAGCTGCCTCTGATTGGGAACCATACTCGGCCAAAACCAAAGAAATACAAAACACAGAATGCCCACCCCACATCACACCCTGACCTCACCAAATAGAGAAATAAAACAGATCTCTAAGGTCAGGGCGTGACAGATGTTTTGGGCTGAGCCTCAGAAGGGAGAAACACAAACGCCAACATTTTGGAGCCAAACACTGATGCTCAGCCTGATAATGGAAATAAACCACACGAGACCTACAAGCTCTTAGAATATATACACAAGAGACCTACAAACTCTTAGAATATAAAGAACCAGTCAAAAAGTTTGGACACACCTACTCATTCAATGGTTTTTCTTTATTTTTACTATTTTCTACATTGTAGAATAGTGAAGACATCAAAACTATGAAATAACACATATGCAATCATGTAGTAACCAAAAAGGTGTTAAACAAATTTTATATTTGAGATTCTTCAAAGTAGCCACCCTTTGCCTTGATGACTGCTTTGCACACTCTTGGCATTCTCTCAAACAGCTTCACCTGGAATACTTTTCCAACCGTCTTGAAGGAGATCCCACATATGCTGAGCACTTGTTGGCTGCTTTTCCTTCACTCTGCGGCCCAACTCATTCCTTACCATCTCAATTGGGTTGAGGTTGGGAGATTGTGGAGGCCAGGTCATCTGATACAGCACTCAATCACTATCCTTCTTAGTCAAATAGCCCTTACACAGCCTGGAGGTGTGTTGGGCCATTGTCCGTTTGAAAAACATAGTCCCACTAAGCACAAACCAGATAGGCTGATGTATTGCTATAGACTGCTGTGGTAGCCATGCTGGTTAAGTGTGCCTGCAAACTTGATGATTGAGTTGGAGGTGTGCATGGCCACGCAGCCAAGGGTGAACAGGGAGTACAGGAGAGGGCTGAGAACGCACCCTTGTGGGGCCCCAGTGTTGAGGATCAGTGGGGTGGAGAGGTTGTTTCCTACCCTCACCACCTGGGGGTGGACCATCAGAAAGTCCAGGACCCGGTTGCACAGGGCGGGGTCGAGACCCGGGGTCTCCAGCTTAATGATGAGTTTGAAGGGTACTATAGTGTTAAATGCCGAGCTGTAGTCAATGAACAGCATTCTTATGTAGGTATTCCTCTTGTCCAGATGGCAGTGTGCAGTGTGATGGCGATTGTGTCGTCTGTGGACCTATTGGGGCGGTAAGACAATTGGAGTGGTTCTAGGGTATCAGGTAGGGTGGCGGTGATACCATCCTTGACTAGTCTCTCAAAGCACTTCATGATGACAGAGGTGAGTGCTACGGGGTGATAGTCATTTAGTTCAGTTACCTTAGCTTTCTTGGGAACAGGAATAATGGTGGCCATCATGAAGTATGTGTGCACAGCAGACTGAGATCGGGATGAATTGAATATGTCCGTAAACACACCAGCCAGCTGGTCTGCGCATACACTGAGGACGCGGCTAGGGATGCTGTCGGGGCCGTCAGCCTTGCGAGGGTTAACACGTTTAAATGTTTTACTCACGTTGGCCAGGGAGAAGGAGAGCCCACAGGCTTTGGTAGTGGGCTGTGTCAGTGGCATTGTATTGTCCTCAAAGCGAGCAAAGAAGTTGTTTAATTTGTCTGGGATCAAGACATTGATGTCCGTGACGGGGCTGGTTTTCTTTTTGTAATCCGTGATTGACTGTAGATCCTGCCACATGCGTCTCGTGTTTGAGCCATTGAATTGTCACTCTACTTTGTCTCTATACTGGCGCTTTGCTTGTTTGATTGCCTTGCGGAGGGAATAGCTACAATGTTTGTATTCGATCATGTTTCCAGTTGCCTTCCCATGATTAAAAGCAGTGGTTCGCACTTTCAGTTTTGCGTGAATGCTGGCATCAATCCACTGTTTCTAGTTAGGGAAGATTGTAATAGTCACAGTGGGTACATCATCACCGATGCACTTGCTAATAAACGTGCTCACCAAGTCAGAGTATACATCAATGTTATTATCTGAGGCTATCCAGAACATATCCCAGTCCACGTGATCGAAGCAATCCTGAAGTGTGGAATCCGATTGTCAGACCAGCGTTGGATAGACCTGAGCACAGGCGTTTCCTGTTTTAGTTTCTGTCTATAGGCTGGGAGCAACAAAATGGAGTCATGGTCAGATTTGCCGAAGGGATGGCGGGGTAGGGCTTTGTATGCATCGCAGAACTTCGTAGCAATGGTCCAGAAAGCTACCAGCTCGTGTCGTGCATTCGATATGCTGATAGAATTTAGGAACCTTGTTCTCAGATTAGCTTTCTATGTCTGACCAGTAGGCCACTCCGTCTGCCTCTCCAGCGTTGTTTTGGATCAGCCTCTGGGATTAGATCCCATGTCCAGGGTGGAGGTCCGAACAAAGGATCCGCTTCGGGAAAGTCGTATTATTGGTCGTAATGTTGGTAAGTTGACGTCGCATTTATATCCAATAGTTCTTCCCGGCTGTAGGTAATAACACTTGAGATTTTCTGGGCTAACAATGTAAGAAATAATACATTAAAAAAACGAATTACTGCATAGTTTCCTAAGGACCTGAAGTCAGGCGACCATCTCTGTCGGCGCCATTTTGTATGGGTGGCTACTTTGAAGAATCTGAAATATAACATATTTACATTTGTACCAACACTTTTTTGGTTACTACATGATTCCATATGTGTTATTTCATAGTTTTGATGTCTTCAGTACTATTGTACAATGTAGAAAATAGTAAAAAGAAAGAATGAGTAGGTGTGTCCAAACTTTTGACTGGTACTGTATAATCACAAGACACCTACACCTACAAACTCAGGCTAGTAGTCCAGATTCTCAATCTCAGACCCACCTGCAGAAGTAGACAGACATACACAGTTATATTGCAATAAAGGTTAAAAAATATATATAAAAAAATTGCAGAGTAGAAAAAGGCCAATGTGATCATCATATTCAATAGGTAATGCTGGACAATAACAGTATCATGCAAATATTTTAGGATTTTTCCCAAAGAGATCCTGTTAAATTATTGAGTTCTAAATTCTGTAAATCTGTTGAGTTTTCCATCGTCTCTGCTACAGTTTCCTCAAGGGAGAGCAGTTTGCGTTTGTAACTTGTCCGAATCAAGACTGGACCTCTACAGTTGCCATAGCCAAACGTCACTTTGGAGCGAAAGTTTTCAAACGGCTCCTTTGAGGAAGACATGAGGGCCGAAATGTTGTCGTTTTTCTCATAGCAGTGTACAATTTAGCCAGCTGTTTTTAAATAGAGCGTTTTGTGGACTGTTCACAGTCCCTGGTCTAAAGATGGAAGGCTTGGAGATGTCCGCTATGATACCTGCACTGCAGGAGCTAGCGAGGTGAGACTCCGCTGTTTTTACGCAGGACATTGTTATTGTTTAGCTACTGTAGGTAGCTAACATGCTAGCTAATGCTGGTTAACTTAGTAAAGTTTTCTAACTGCTCGGCATATTGCTGTTTAATATAATAATTGAACAGTGTGACTTGATAAACGTCAATAATGCTAACTAGCTCGGTAGCTTGTTAATAGTACACTTCGCTAGCTACTGTAGCTAGCTAACTACATTGCTGTAACAACTTGTCAATGCAGTAGAATCAGTCATGCATATCAGACACATTGAAGGTTTGACCATTTTCTACACTTCCAGTGCCACCGCAGAGGAATACAACAAGGTGGTTCAGAAGCCTCGTCAGATTCTCTGTCAGTTCATTGACCGAATACTGACAGACGTAGATGTCGGTGAGTCGCTGTTTCTCGCTCTGTCGCTGTTTCTCCTCGCCCAGTGTATTGACTTTGTGTCTGTTTCAGTTGCGTTGGAGCTGTCTAAGAGGTCCAGTTCAGAGCCAGCGTGTGTGATGCTGTTGGACTTTGTTCAGCACATTATAAAGTCTTCCTCTCTGATGTTTGTCAACCCTGCCTGTCAGCTGGCCCACTTCACAGACACGCAGCAGAGCAGCACCGGTAAGAACGCACACACACACTTGTGGTTTAAACTGTCCTCTCCTCCTTACTCAACTCTCCCTTATTCTCCCGCTCCCTTATTC
The DNA here is from genome assembly GCF_057628025.1 of Oncorhynchus mykiss. NCBI lineage: Eukaryota > Metazoa > Chordata > Actinopteri > Salmoniformes > Salmonidae > Oncorhynchus > Oncorhynchus mykiss. The sequence continues at coordinate 25,682,020 of NC_143039.1, forward strand.
TCCCGCTCTGTCTCTCTCGCTAGAGTTCAGTAGGTGGGTTGTCGGCAGGTTGCTGCGGGTCGCCGCGTCTCCAAGCTGTGACGTCATCCATGGGCGTGTCTCGGCCGTGCTCTGCTCCCTACTGCACGCACTCAGACCGCGAGCACCAATCACCTTCAACGTCATCGCCAAAGAGATGCTTGGATTGGCCCAGGACCTCAGCAATCTGCTCTACACACACACACACTCACACACCCCAGGAACACATACACGCTCTACAAACACACACACCTTGTGGCCGGTAACCCTGCCGTCTTTCTCTGTCTCTCTCACCCCTTATCTCACCCCCTCACCCCTCCTCCTCCCCTCGCCTGCCTCCTTGGAAACCCTGGTTGCAGTGACAGTGAACGTTCTGACCGATGCCCTCAGGGGATTGGCCAGCCGCAGGGAGATGGGGGTGGCTTGGGAGGCGGGATGTTTGGTCTTGGCCTATGGGAGTGCTCGGTTAAGGAAGGTTGCTATGGTGATGCTGAGGCGGTTGGCAGAGATTGGTGGGTTCCCGGAGAGGCGGAGTCAGGAGTTTTTTACAGCGTACCTGATGCTGCTGGACACACACACACCTGAGCCAGAGACATATGGGGGAGAGCTGCTGAAGCTGACCCAGTGTGTGTTTGGATCTGCGCACACACCTGCTCACACACACACACGTTTTGAGCGTACCCACCTGGCCCAGCTGTTGGAACGTGTGTGTGTTCTGGCAGGGGCGGGTTTAGTTCTGGAATTAGAGGTTAGCCAATCTCTGAGCTTTGTCTTTAACTTCCTGTTGTCCGTTCCACCGGGATACGAGAGCGCCTCGTCGCTACGGAGACAGAGAGTCACTGATGTCTGCAGAAACCTCACACACTCCATCGGGATGGAGAAACAGTCTGAGGTACGCACACACCATAGAGGTAGAAAGAGGACTCATCTTTGTATCTGCAATTATTAAGTTTTTCTCAGCATGGCCTGCGCAAGTGAATCAATCTCTATTTTAAAGTGGTCAATTTTCTTCTTCTTTTGTGTAAAAAAAAGCGTAAAGCTAATGTTAATGATTTACCACCACCTGCAGTGCTGGAGTCCTGAACCAAATCTTGTGTGTCATTAATTTATTGTGGCCACTAGACGGTGATATTTTATAAACCATAGGCAACCCAATTTGAAAAAGAAGACAATGCTTTGATCGTTGACTGATCGCTGACTGATCGCTCCCAACCCATTGTAGTCTCCACCCAGTTGACTATTTTAAAATGGTGGAACCCCTCACTGGCAATGACCATGCTGAAACGGGTTTTATCCATCTAGAGTCCCCTTTCCACCTGTATCACACACACACACACACACTGGCCTTCATTTATCAACCAATTGCATTTGGTTTGAATATTTGTGTAAAATCAACTTACACTGTGTGTGTGTGTGTGTCAGTGTGTGCATGGGTTTCTTTACACTGCCCTGAAGGCTGAGGTTGCCGTGGTGATGCAAGAGAGGGAGGATGGAGAAACGGCTGCTAAGCGACCCTGTCTACCCATCACCCCCCTGGCCAGCAAGACCCCCGAAACCCCCCCGATGTGAGTCACATCTGATCTCTACTCTCTAGATCACTCTAAACCCTACTGTCCATATCAACGTGTTACCATCTTTATCTTTATTTATGTGTGTGTGTAGGGAGGTGGACATGCGTGTGCGTAGTGAGGTGTGGGCGGCAGTGAGCAGCAGGCTGGATGACCTTCTGGCTTCTCTGGTGAACTGTGACCTTGACCCGACGACCCCTGAGCCTGATGCTGACCCTCAGATGACACTGAGAGCTCTGGAGGGACTCTCTCTCATCCTGCACCTGGCTGGCCTCTGTTCCACACACACCAGGTATATCACACACACACCCAGAAGGTAACATACACACACCAACACACACCAGATATCACACACCCCACATTATCTCTCACACAGATCTTTCCATCTCTCTTTCTCTCCTCCAGTTCCTCCTCTCTGCTGTGGCTGTCTGCCTCCACTCTGGGCAGGGCTTTGGAAACCTGTCAATCACTACTGGGTGGGGCTAAGTCTACCGCCGACCACGCCCATATACGGTCTGCCATCCAGGTGGCTGTCAGAATACTGGACTCCATCATCTACCTGACAAGTAAGAAAACACACACGCACACACACACATACACATATAAATTGTTGTCATGTAAAATGTCGTTCTTGCCTCCGTGTCTGTGCGTAGTGAGTAGCCCGGCTGAGGACAGTGGTCTCCAGAATAGTGTGTGCGCGTTGCTGTCCGTGCCATGGGTGTGTGAGCTGTCGTCTGTCCCAGCCTATCAGATGGCAGGATTCCCCCCCAGCCTCCCCGACTTGGCTAAGAGAATGTCTCCCTGCTACTGTGAGTTAGTGTGTGTGTGTGTGTGTGTGTGTGTGTGTGTGTGTGTGTGTGTGTGTGTGAATATAACATCTCTGTCTCTGCAGCCCCCCAGGTCCAGGCGGAGTGTGTGTTGCTGCTGTCTCTGCTGCGTGAGGATGTGTGTGTGTCGTGGCGTGTGTCTGTGTGTTCCCAGGCCCTGGAGAGTCCCCATGAGGTGGTCAGGGCCAGCGCTGTCAGGAGCTTTCCTCTACTACTGCACCATGTGGGACAAACACACCACAACCTGACACACACCACGTTAATGTAAGTACACACACCACAACTTGACACACACCACCTTAATGTAAGTACACACACCACAACCTGACACACACCACCTTGCACACTGACATACTTTCAGCGTTTCCATCACTGTGCCAAGGGTATGCTAACAGTGTTTCTGTCTGTGTAGGAGTGTCCTGGAGGACAGCTCAGAGCAGGTGAGGGCGGAGCTAGCTGGTATTTCTGGTCACCTGACCTGCGTCCTATCGGGGAGCTCCAAATTAAATGTCAATCACAAGGAGCCCCTCCCATTACCCATGATCCTTTGCTCCCGCCTCGGCCTTGCAGCTGAGCATGCTGGGAAGGGCACTCCCATTGGAGCATCCGTCATCAAGCCTGTCCTACCTCTGCTACGACCGAGTAGCAGCAGTGTTGCCAAAAGAGGTGTGTGTGTGTTCTTGTTTTAATGTTGACGAAATGAGTGTGTGAGATCTTACGTGTGTGTGTGTGTGTCTTAGCGTTCCTAGATGCTCTGCCGCACCTCTGCCAGCATGTCAACCTTGGAGGCGGAGACAGTGACTCTCTGGCCATTCTGAGAGATCTGATTGGCCTAATAGAAGACCCAGACCCGTCAGTCAGAACACTCTTCAGCCAATCAGTTCGCTTTCTGCTGGCGGAGCCCACCTCCGAACCTGACCAGGATCCAGTCAAGGAGCTGCTGGTGTCTCGTGTGAAGGAGGCGTTCAGTAAGGCTAAACTCAACAGAGACGACGAGCTACGCAGCACGCTCATACTGACCACTGGAGAGATTGGCAGGTAACACACACATCAGAAAACACTTTATGTCTTGTTGAAAAATATGTGATGGAGATGAATTAGACCTTGGTGACAGTTCTAACAATCTTTCTCTCTGTCTCTCCCTCCCTCTCTCTCTCTCTCCCCCAGGGCTGCTAAGGGTAGCTTGGTGTCGTTCTCTCTCCTGAGGTTACTTCACTGTCTCCTGTCCAAGTCCTCTCCTGTCTCTGTCTCAGCCTACACACAGATCACTGCCCTGGCCACAGCTAGAGGACTCAAACTACAGACACTGTTCAGTCAGTACAAGAACCCTGTCTGCCAGGTAACCCTGTCTGCCAACACACACACACTTGTATATAATCACAACTGCCTGCTTGTACCTGGTTGTACCAGTGTTGGTGTGTGTGTTTAGTTCCTGGTGGAGTCTCTCCACTCGCGTCACGTCGGCTCCCTGCGGAGCACGCCAGAGCAAGGTAGCCAGCTAGCCAATCAGAGAGAAGTAGCTCTGGACATCCTGTCTCAGGTCGCCCACGCCTTTGACTTCCCTGACCTGCAGCGCTTCCTCACGGTATGTACACACACACACATATATACAGTTGAAGTCGGAAGTTTACACACACTTAGGTTGGAATCATTAAGACTAATGTTTCAACCACTCCACAAATTTCTTGTTAACAAACTACAGTTTTGGCATGTCGGTTAGGACATCGACTTGGTGCATGACAACAATTACAGACAGATTATTTCACTTATAATTCACTGTATCACAATTCCAGTGGGTCAGAAGTTTACATACACTAAGTTGACTGTGCCCTTAAACAACTTGGAAAATTCCAGAAAATTATGTCATTGCTTTAGAAGCTTCTAATAGGCTAATTGACATAATTTGAGTCAATTGGAGGTGTACCTGTGGATGTATTTCAAGGCCTACCTTCAAACTCAGTGCCTCTTTGCTTGACATCATGGGAAAATCCAAAGAAAACAGCCAAGACCTCAGAAAACAATTGTAGACCATTTCCAAACGCCTGAAGGTACCACGTTCATCTGTAGAATCAATAGTATGCCAGTATAAACACCATGGGACCACGCAGCCATCATACCACTCAGGAAGGAGACGCGTTCTGTCTCTTAGAGATGAATGTACTTTGGTGCGAAAAGTGCAAATCAATCCCAGAACAACAGCAAAGGACCTTGTGGAGATGCTGGAGGAAACAGGTGCAAAAGTATCTGTATCCACAGTAAAACGAGTCCTATATCGACATAACCTGTAAGGCTGCTCAGCAAGGAAGAAGCAACTGCTCCAGAGCCGCCATAAAAAAGCCAGACTACTGTTTGCAACTGCACTTGGGGACAAATATCATGCTTTTTGGAGAAATGTCCTCTGGTCTGATGAAACACAAATAGAACTGTTTGGCCATAATGACCATCGTTATGTTTGGAGGAAAAAGGGGAGGCTTGCAAGCCGAAGAACACCATCCCAACCATGAAGCACGGGGGTGGCAGCATCATGTTGTGGGGGTACTTTGCTGCAGGAGGGACTGGTGCACTTCACAAAATAGATGGCATCATGAGCAGGAAAATTATGTGGCTATATTGAAGCAACATCTCAAGACATCCGTCAGGAAGTGAAAGCTTGGTCGCAAATGGGTCTTCCAAATGGACAATGACCCCAAGCATACTTCCAAAGTTGTGGAAAAATGGCTTAAGGACAACAAAGTCATGGTATTGGAGTGGCCATCACAAAGCCCTGACCTCAATCCTATAGAATTGTGTGGGCAGAACTGAAAAAGCGTGTGCGATCAGGGAGGCCTATAAACCTGACTCAGTTACACCAGCTCTGTCAGGAGGAATTGGCCAAAATTCACCCAACTTATTGTGGGAAGCTTGTGGAAGGCTACCTGAAACGTTTGACCCAAGTTAAACAATTTAAAGGCAATGTTACCAAATACTAATTGAGTGTATGTAAACTTATGACCCACTGGGAATGGGATGAAAGAAAAGCTGACAAATCGTTCTCTCAACTATTATTCTGACATTTCACATTAAAATGAAGTGGTCATCCTAAATGACTTAAGACTAGGAATTTTTACTAGGATTAAATGTCAGGAATTGTGAAAAACACAAACAAATGTCAGTTTGTTTATTATAATCTAGAACTTGATATTGAAATCAGCAAGGATTTAATTTGGACCAATTGAAATGTGTGTGTATACAGTGTGTGTGTGTGGTGTGTGTGTTTGCAGAGGACTCTCCAGGTGCTCCTCCCCTATCTGGCCGCGAAGGCCAGCACCACAGGCTCCGCCCTCATCAGGACGCTGGCCAATGAGATGAAAGCAAACCGGCGCGAGATCCTGATCAACAACTTTAAGTACATCTTCAGCCACCTGGTGTGTTCCTGCACTAAGGAGGAGCTGGAGAGAGCCTTCCACTACCTCCAGAGAGAGACGGAGATAGAGCTGGGCTCTCTGCTGAGGCAGGACTTCCAGGGCCTGCACAACGAGCTGCTGCTACGCTTGGGAGAACACTACCAACAAGTACACACACTGGGGCATTGCTTTGTGTCCAACATCCTTTAGCTGGAATATGTTCACTTCATGTCATCATGGCCTTGTGTGGCTTATTGCGTTGTCTGTGTAGGTGTTTAATGGTCTGACTGTGTGTGTTTGTGTGTAGGTGTTTAATGGTCTGACTGTGTGTGTTTGTGTGTAGGTGTTTAATGGTCTGACTGTGTGTGTTTGTGTGTAGGTGTTTAATGGTCTGACTGTGTGTGTTTGTGTGTAGGTGTTAAATGGTTTGACTGTGTGTGTAGGTGTTTAATGGTTTGACTGTTTGTGTGTAGGTGTTTAATGGTTTGACTGTTTGTGTGTAGATGTTTAATGGTTTGACTGTTTGTGTGTAGGTGTTTAATGGTTTGACTGTGTGTGTTTGTGTGTAGGTGTTTAATGGTTTGACTGTGTGTGTTTGTGTGTAGGTGTTTAATGGTTTGACTGTGTGTGTTTGTGTGTAGGTGTTTAATGGTTTGACTGTGTGTGTTTGTGTAGGTGTTTAATGGTTTGACTGTGTGTGTTTGTGTGTAGGTGTTTAATGGTCTGACTGTGTGTTTGTGTGTAGATGTTTAATGGTTTGACTGTGTGTTTGTGTGTAGGTGTTTAATGGTCTGACTGTGTGTGTTTGTGTGTAGATGTTTAATGGTTTGACTGTGTGTGTTTGTGTGTAGGTGTTTAATGGTCTGACTGTGTGTGTTTGTGTGTAGGTGTTTAATGGTTTGACTGTGTGTGTTTGTGTGTAGGTGTTTAATGGTCTGACTGTGTGTGTTTGTGTGTAGGTGTTTAATGGTTTGACTGTGTGTGTTTGTGTGTAGGTGTTTAATGGTCTGACTGTGTGTGTTTGTGTGTAGATGTTTAATGGTTTGACTGTTTGTGTGTAGGTGTTTAATGGTTTGACTGTGTGTTTGTGTGTAGGTGTTTAATGGTCTGACTGTGTGTTTGTGTGTAGGTGTTTAATGGTCTGACTGTGTGTGTTTGTGTGTAGGTGTTTAATGGTCTGACTGTGTGTGTTTGTGTGTAGGTGTTTAATGGTCTGACTGTGTGTTTGTGTGTAGGTGTTTAATGGTCTGACTGTGTGTGTTTGTGTAGGTGTTTAATGGTCTGACTGTGTGTTTGTGTGTAGGTGTTTAATGGTCTGACTGTGTGTGTTTGTGTGTAGGTGTTTAATGGTCTGACTGTGTGTTTGTGTGTAGGTGTTTAATGGTCTGACTGTGTGTGTTTGTGTGTAGGTGTTTAATGGTCTGACTGTGTTTGTGTGTAGGTGTTTAATGGTTTGACTGTTTGTGTTTAATGGTTTGACTGTGTGTGTTTGTGTAGGTGTTTAATGGTTTGACTGTTTGTGTTTAATGGTCTGACTGTGTGTGTTTGTGTGTAGGTGTTTAATGGTTTGACTGTTTGTGTTTAATGGTCTGACTGTGTGTGTTTGTGTGTAGGTGTTTAATGGTTTGACTGTGTGTGTTTGTGTGTAGGTGTTTAATGGTTTGACTGTGTGTGTGTGTAGGTGTTTAATGGTCTGTGTGTTTGTGTGTAGGTGTTTAATGGTTTGACTGTGTGTGTAGGTGTTTAATGGTCTGGCCATCCTGGCCTCATTTGCCTCCAATGACGACCCGTACCAGGGACCCCGTGACATCACCACCCCGGAACACATGGTAATGACATCACACTGATGACATCATTGCTTTTCTGATTAGTTTCTAGGAGATGCATCAGTCCTTTAGCAGTGGCGAGTCTTCCTCTTTACTTTAAATCTCTCTCTCTCTCCCCCAGGCTGATTACCTCCAGCCCAAGCTGCTGGGCATCCTGGCCTTCTTCAACATGCAGCTGCTGAGCTCCAGTGCTGGGGAGAAGGACGGTAAGAAGATGGCCCTGACCAGCCTGATGGCCCTGATGAAGATGATGGGCTCCAAACACACCAGCTCAGTCCGAGTCAAGATGATGACCACACTACGGACTGGACTACGATACAGACAAGACTTCCCTCTGCTCTGCTGCCAGTCAGTACACATAGTGCTAACACACGTACACACACACACACACACTAATTCAGTTTGCTTGCTTCCTTCTTCCTGGTTATAACTTATTGTTTCCTGTGTGGACAGGACGTGGGAGTGTTTTGTGCGTACAGTAGAGCCCGCCCACCTGGGGCCGTTGCTCAGTCATGTGATCGTGGCGCTTCTTCCGCTGATACCACTCCAGCCCAGAGAGACTGCTGCTATAATACACTACCTCATACTGGACAACAGGTAACTGGACACACACACACACCACCCACACACCACCCACACACACAGGTGACAATCTCTGTCTGTGTCCTACAGGGAAGAGGTGCAGGACTATCTTCATGAAATCTACTTCCTGCCAGACCACCCTGAACTCAAAGACATACACACTGTCCTGCAGGACTACAAGAAGGTGGGAACACACACACACACCCACCCACCCACACACACACAGTCCTACAAAAGGTGAGTACACACATATGGGTTATTACCCTAGCCAGATAAAGTCCTTCCAGCCTTTGGTCCGTAGGCCTGAGACGTTCACCCAAAAACACTGTTTTACTCCGCAGGGGAAAAGCTCCAATACACTCACTTTTGATGATGACGAAGATAATGAAGGTTCTCTTCTCTCTAGTTGACGTCCAGGACCAGTGACCTGGCTGCAGGCCTGCAACTCTCCATGAGGGCTGTCCAACACGAGAACCTGGACGTCAGAGTTCACGCTCTGACCAGCCTCAAGGACATGATGCACAGCAACCAGGTGTGTATTGTTTCTTTAACAACACATGATTCATAGTTGTCACATTTTGTGTGTTTTGCTGAGAGGCTGTGTGTGTGTTCTCTAGGAGTGGTTGCTGCGACAGGTGTGTGCGTCGGAGGCGGTAGAGCCAGTCATCTCCTCATTAGTCTCAGTGTTACTGCGAGGTTGTCAGGACTCTTCCCCGACGGCCAGGCTGCTGTGTGGGGAGTGTCTGGGGGAACTGGGGGCCGTGGACCCTGGACGGCTGGACCTCTCACACACACACACACACGGCAGCAGCAACACCTTCGTGGTAAGGACAGAGCGTGAAAACGCTGTGAAATGAACACAGAAAGGAAACCGCGTTTCTTCCAATTTGTTGAATCTGAATAAATATTTGTGTGTGTGTGTGTGTAGAGTGGGGTGGAGGAGAGTAACTTTGCCTATGAACTACTGACGGAACTGACCAGGACTTTCTTGGCGTATGCTGATGATGTCAGAGCACAGGACTCGGCAGCCTATGCAATGCAGGTACACAAAATCTAATTCTTTATTGTTAACAACCAATTCATTCATTGGAGGCAAAAACATGGAGCTCCTTCCTGACACGTGTGTGTTTGTTCCAGGAGCTGCTGTCTATATTTGAGTGTCGTGAGGGCCGTAGTGACTCCCCTGGTCGACGGCTGTGGAGGAGATTCCCTGAACAAGTCCAAGAGATACTGGAGCCTCACCTCAACAGCAGGTACTCTCTCTCTCACTATCTCACTCTCTCACACACACACATACACACCACATCATCTCTCCTGTTTGTGTAGGTATAAGAGCAGTCAAAAGGTGGTGAACTGGTCCAAGGTGAAGAAGCCTGTCTACCTCAGCAGCCGAGGAACCAAGTTCTCTGATTGGTCAGCTACCTGGGCCGGATACCTCATCAGCAAGGTAACCTCTGAGCCTGGACTTTAACCACTCTCAGCTAGCTTTGCTGGATACCTCACCAGCCAGGTCAGTCTTGAAATATATACCCTAGTTCATGGCCAACAATAAAAAAAACACTGGTCCCAACATTAAACCCTGTGGTACACACTTTTAAATGTATATGTGGTAACGCTGTTTTTAATTTCTAAACAAATTAAAATGGTTTGGGGGATAACTTTCCGACACGTTGTATGGGTTTGTTTCAGGTGAGACATGAGTTGGCCAGCAAGGTATTCACCTGTTGCAGTTTCATCATCAAACACGACTACAAAGTTACCATCTACCTGCTGCCCCATATACTGCTTTACATGCTGATGGGCTGCACTGCTGTTGAACAAGGAGAGGTACTACACACAGCTCACTACCTCCTCTTTCTTTATGACTAATAGAATTACAACAACTAAAAGCTTATTTAGATCAAATGAACATAATTAACTCCAACTGAGATTAAATTTATTGTGACATTAAATGATTGATCTGGCCTCCTCACTGCATCGCAGTGCCTGAGGCATCACTACAGACCTGGGTTTGATCCCAGGCTGTGTCGCAACCGGCCGTGACCGGGAGTCCCATAGTGCGGTGCACAATTGGCCCAGCGTCGCCCGGGTCGGGAGGGTTTGGCTCATCGCGCTCTAGTGACTCCTTGTGGTGGGCCGGGCTCCTGCAGGCTGACTTCAGTCGTCAGTTTCCTCCAAGACATTGGTGCAGCTGGCTTCCTGGTTAAGCGGGCAGATGTTAATTAAGAAGCGCTGTTTGGCGGGTCATGTTTCGGAGGATGCATGACTCAACCTTCGTCTTTCCCGAGGCCATTGGGGAGTTGCAGCGATGAGACAAGATCATAAATACCAATTAGATATCACAAAATTGTGGCGGAAAAGGTGGTCAAATACAAAACAAAATGTAAAAGTTCAATTAAATCTGTTTCTCCAGGTAACAGAGGAAATGCTGGCTGTGCTCACAGAGGGTGATGGGCGTGGCGGGCGTGTCCAGGAGGCCTCATCTAGCCTTTCACAGCTCAGTACTCAGAACCAGGAAGCAACGTCCAGCCTATCACAGCTGAGCACCCAGACGGTGTTCAGTATGCTGGCTCACCTCACCCAGTGGAGCCGACACACACTGTCGGCTAGAATCAAACACAGCGGTTAGTAGCACACACACTTCATTGCTGAACCTCAGAATGCACTGTGTAATAACAGAGCTCAGGCGTGGAATTATGATTCCCTTTGAAGTGTGTCTCCTTTTGTCTGTGTGTGTGTTTACAGAAAGTGGTGACTACCAGCGGGTGGTAGCGTTTCTAAAAGGCATCCCTCAGGACGTGTTAGCCAAGGCCTCTCTACGGTCTAAAGCCTACACCAGAGCCCTGATGCACTTCGAGGCTTACATACTGGAGAACAAAGAGGACATCCAAGATCATCTGAGCTTCCTACAGGTAACTCTCTCACACACCACCGCATCACGTCTACCGGTGAGACACATACTGAATAAAGAATCCTAACACGTGTGTGTGTGTGCAGACGCTGTACGCGGCCATGCACGAACCGGACGGTGTGAGGGGTGCGAACGCTCTCCGGCGGGAAGAGCCGTCCCTACGGGAACAGATTCTAGAACACGAGAGCATCGGGTTGCTAAGAGACGCTACGGCCTGCTACGACCGGGCCATACAGCTGGAGTCCGACCAGGTAACACACACACACACACACACATACACGTGTTGATGAAGTGTGTATCAGTATATGTGGTTGTGAATACAGACTGCAGTGAACTCTGTCTCCCTGTCTAGATAGGACACTACCATGGGGTGATGAGTTCTATGCTGGGGCTGGGACAGCTCTCTACTGTCGTCACACAGGTCAATGGAGTCCTGGCCAACAGGTGACAAAACACACACATCCATGCTAGTCCAGTAAATGAGTCCTTTCCATTGTAAACACAGGTTATTTTCACCTGGTTATCCGTAGGCCCCAGTGGAAGTCTGATCTGAACACCTACAGGGTGGAAGCTGCCTGGAAGCTCAGCAAGTGGGACCTACTGGAGGACTACCTGGGCTCTGGTGAGAACACACACACACATGTTGACGTTGTTGACATTGCTATAACATTTGACCGTTGTTTTGGTGTGTGTGTGTGTGTGTGCAGATCGTAAGTCCAGCACGTGGGGTGTGAGGCTGGGTCAGATGCTGCTAGCGGCTAAGCGGCGCGACACGGAGACGTTCTACGACAAACTGAAGCTGGTCAGGACAGAGCAGGTGGTGCCTCTAGCTGCTGCTAGCTATGAGACTGGGACCTACCAGAGAGGATACGAATACATCGTCAGGTCACACACTAACCTCCTCACACACAGATACACCCACCTTTATACACACATACAGGCACACTGATGTGTGTATTTGTGTGTGTTTAGGCTCCACATGCTGAGTGAGTTGGAGCATGCCTTCACTGACCTCCAGAAACAGAGAGAAGGCCATGCCCCTAGCGCAGCCACGCTGCCCTCCCATTGGCCAGATCGGCTGGAGATGACCCAGAATTCTTTCCGCGCCAAAGAGCCAATCCTGGCCCTGCGGCGAGCCCTGCTGAGCATCGGCTCTAGGTGAGTCCCACTAGACTCTTTGAACCCAGTGTGAAGGAATATTTGATGTTTGTGCTTTTCTAATAACCAATTAGACTGGGTTCATGTAAGTGACTGATTGATCGTGCCTGGGAAGAATCCTCACTATCAGTATCTGCAATTAGGCAGTACACCCAGACCCTTGTTTTGAGAACGAAAGATATGTCAGTTTGAAGGTCTCAGCTTGGAGAGAAGAAGCCTCGTGAGGTATTGAGGTATTAGGGGAACTTCAGGTGTCCCTGGTGGTCATTTCCACAACACCACTAAGCTAAAGCCGAGGCAATCACTCTGAGAGCTAATGCTAATTTTCACATCACAGGCAAGGTTACTCATTTTGTGTGTGTGTGTGTGTGTGTGTGTCTCAGTGTGTGTGAGGGGCTGGTCGGAGAGTGCTGGTTGCAGAGTGCCCGGGTGGCCAGGAAGGCGGGACATCATCAGACAGCCTTCAACGCTCTGCTGAACGGACAGAACACACACACTGCCGAACAACTGACAGAGAAGGCCAAGTGGCTATGGTCCAAGGTACACGCATAAACACTAACCTACTCTCTCTTACACACAAACACATATGCTCTCACTCACTCACTCACACACACTCACATGCATCTCTCTCTGTGTCTCTGTAGGGAGATGTCCACCAGGCGTTGATAGTTCTCCAGAAGGGAGTGACTCAGTGTTTCCCAGTCGACCAGCCTCTCTCAGACCAGAGGAGTCTACAGACCAAAGGTAAAGTCTACTGTTGTTAATAATGACATAACATAATGAGATGTAATTACAGATATGGGTCATGATGATATGGCGTTTCAGGTAAAGCCATGCTTCTGGTGGGACGCTTCATGGAGGAGACAGCCAACTTTGAGTCCAACGCCATCATGAAGGCCTACAAGGTACCTAGCACGATACTACCCAACACGATACTACCCAACATTATACTACCCAACCCGATACGACCCAACTACCCGACATTATACTACTCGACATTATATGACCCAACTACCCAACATTATACTACCCAACCCGATACTACCCAACTACCCGACATTATACTACCCAACTACCCGACATTATACGACCCAACTACCCGACATTATACAACCCAACTACCCGACATTATACAACCCAACTACCCGACATTATACGACCCAACTACCCGACATTATACGACCCAACCCGATACTACCCAACATCATACTACCCAACTACCCGACATTATACTACCCAACTACCCGACATTATACTACCCAACACGATACGACCCGACATTATACTACCCAACCCGGTACGACCCAACTACCCGACATTATACTACCCAACCCGATACGACCCAACTACCCGACATTATACGACCCAACTACCCTACATTATACGACCCAACTACCCGACATTATACGACCCAACTACCCAACATTATACTACCAACCCGATACGACCCAACTACCCGACATTATACTACCCAACTACCCGACATTATACTACCCAACATTATAATACCCATCGCGATACTACCCAACTACCCAACATTATACTACCCACCGCGATACTACCCGACATTATACTACCCAACTCGATACTACCCGACATTATACTACCCAACGCGAAACAACCCAACACTCAACCATATACTACCCAAAAGCTCTACTACCCAAGACGATACTACCCGAACTATGAACCATATATTACCCAACGCTATACTACCCAACACTATCAACCATATACTATGCAATGCTATACTACCCAATGCAATACTTCCCAACACTATCAACCATATACTACCCAACAGTGTCCAGTGCCATCATGAAGGCTTACAATGTACCCAACACTAACGTTGCCTTCCTCTACCTCTGCAGGATGTGACCACCCTGCTACCAGAGTGGGAGGATGGTAACTTCTACCTGGCTAAATACTATGACAAGTTGATGCCCATGGTGACAGACAACAAGCTGGAGAAACAGGGCAACCTCATACGATACATCGTCACCTACTTTGGAAAGTAAGACGAGCATCTCTCCTGTCGTAATATTGAAATGTCTACTGGCGGATATTGTCGCCACCACTTCTGCACTATGTCCTGTGTTGTTGTCCAGAGCTCTGCAGTTTGGGAACCAGTACATCTATCAGGCCATGCCTCGGATGCTGTCTCTCTGGCTGGACTTCGGGGCCAAAGTTTACGAGTGTGAGAAAGGTAACAGTGTGTGTGTTGGTCATTGAGGGGGAGAAAGGTAACAGTGTGTGTTGGTCAGTGAGGGGGAGAAGGGTAACAGTGTGTTGGTCAGTGAGGGGGAGAAAGGTAACAAGGTGTTGGTCAGTGAGGGGGAGAAAGGTAACAGGGTGTGTGTTGGTCAGTGAGGAGGAGAAAGGTAACAGGGTGTGTGTTGGTCAGTGAGGAGGAGAAAGGTAACAGGGTGTAAGTTAGTGAGGGGGAGAAAGGTAACAGGGTGTGTGTTGGTCAGTGAGGGGGAGAAGGGTAACAGTGTGTAAGTTAGTGAGGGGGAGAAAGGTAACAGGGTGTGTGTTGGTCAGTGAGGAGGAGAAAGGTAACAGTGTGTGTTGGTCAGTGAGGGGGAGAAAGGTAACAGTGTGTGTGTTGGTCAGTGAGGGGGAGAAAGGTAACAGTGTGTGTGTTGGTCAGTGAGGAGGAGAAAGGTAACAGTGTGTAAGTCAGTGAGGGGGAGAAAGGTAACAGTGTGTGTGTTGGTCAGTGAGGAGGAGAAAGGTAACAGTGTGTAAGTCAGTGAGGGGGAGAAAGGTAACAGTGTGTAAGTCAGTGAGGGGGAGAAAGGTAACAGGGTGTGTGTTGGTCAGTGAGGGGGAGAAAGGTAACAGGGTGTGTGTTGGTCAGTGAGGGGGAGAAAGGTAACAGGGTGTGTGTTGGTCAGTGAGGGGGAGAAAGGTAACAGTGTGTGTGTGTGTGTTGGTCAGTGAGGGGGAGAAAGGTAACAGTGTGTGTGTTGGTCAGTGAGGGGGAGAAAGGTAACAGTGTGTGTGTTGGTCAGTGAGGGGGAGAAGGGTAACAGTGTGTGTGTTGGTCAGTGAGGGGGAGAAAGGTAACAGTGTGTGTGTTGGTCAGTGAGGGGGAGAAAGGTAACAGTGTGTGTGTTGGTCAGTGAGGGGGAGAAAGGTAACAGTGTGTGTGTGTGTTGGTCAGTGAGGGGGAGAAAGGTAACAGTGTGTGTGTTGGTCAGTGAGGGGGAGAAAGGTAACAGTGTGTGTGTTGGTCAGTGAGGGGGAGAAAGGTAATAGTGTGTCTGTTGGTCAGTGAGGGGGAGAAAGGTAACAGTGTGTGTGTTGGTCAGTGAGGGGGAGAAAGGTAACAGTGTGTGTGTGTTGGTCAGTGAGGGGGAGAAAGGTAACAGTGTGTTGGTGTTCTTCTTGCTCTGTGTATCTCTCCTAGAAGGGCCTTTAGACAAACCGAGACATGTTGAACTGAATAACATGTCCATCCCTCCCCTCCATAGCGGGTCGAACAGAGCGGCAGATACGCGTGGAGCTGGGGAAGATCAACCAGGTGGTCAGCGACCACTGCACCAGGCTGGCTCCATACCAGTTCCTCACTGCCTTCTCCCAGCTCATCTCCAGGGTGTGTCACAGCAGTGAGGATGTCTTCAACGTCCTCATGGACATCGCTGCCAAGGTGCTGCTGGCCTACCCTCAGCAGGCCATGTGGTTGATGACCGCAGTGTCCAAGGTAGGGGAGGGGTGGGGTGGGAGTGGGAGTGTGTGGGGCAGGAAGGGATGTGTGTCTGAGTAGCTACTGTCCTACCTTGCATGGAGTTTAAAATGATACTTGAGAAAGTGATTTTCATGTCATAGGCTCAAAGCACTTGCTAAATGTGTGTGTTCCAGTCGTCCTACCCTACCCGTATGAACCGCTGTAAGGAGATCCTGAGGAAGGCTGTCAGTCTGAAGGAGAGTCTGGGGAAGTTCATAGGAGATGCCAACAGACTGACTGACAAACTACTGGAGCTCTGCAACAAGCCGGTACACACACACACACTGCTAACACACACACACTGCTAACACACACACACTGCAGACACACACACTGCAGACACACACACTGCTAACACACACACACTGCTAACACACACACACTGCTAACACACACACACTGCAGACACACACACACTGCAAACACACACACACTGCAAACACACACACTGCAGACACACACACACTGCAGACACACACACACTGCAGACACACACACACTGCAGACACACACACACTGCAGACACACACACACTGCAGACACACACACACTGCAGACACACACACTGCAGACACACACACTGCAGACACACACACTGCAGACACACACACTGCAGACACACACACTGCAGACACACACACTGCAGACACACACACTGCAGACACACACACTGCAGACACACACACTGCAGACACACACACTGCAGACACACACACTGCAGACAGACACACACACTGCAGACACACACACACACACTGCAGACACACACACACACACTGCAGACACACACACACACTGCAGACACACACACACACTGCAGACACACACACACACTGCAGACACACACACACACTGCAGACACACACACACACTGCAGACACACACACACACTGCAGACACACACACACACTGCAGACACACACACACACTGCAGACACACACACACACACTGCAGACACACACACACACACTGCAGACACACACACACACACACACTGCAGACACACACACACACACACACTGCAGACACACACACACACACACACTGCAGACACACACACACACACACACTGCAGACACACACACACACACACACTGCAGACACACACACACACACACACTGCAGACACACACACACACACACACTGCAGACACACACACACTGCAGACACACACACACTGCAGACACACACACACTGCAGACACACACACACTGCAGACACACACTGCAGACACACACACACACACACACACTGCAGACACACACACACACACACTGCAAACACACACACACTGCAGACACACACACACCCTGCTAACATATCAGTATGGGGTCAATTTCTCTCTCTCTGTTTTCCAGGTGGATGGTAACAGTACTCTCAGTATGGGGTCCATTTCTCTCTCTGTATTCCAGGTGGATGGTAACAGTAGTACTCTCAGTATGGGGTCCATTTCTCTCTCTCTGTATTCCAGGTGGATGGTAACAGTAGTACTCTCAGTATGGGGTCCATTTCTCGCTCTCTGTATTCCAGGTGGATGGTAACAGTAGTACTCTCAGTATGGGGTCCATTTCTCTCTCTCTGTATTCCAGGTGGATGGTAACAGTACTCTCAGTATGGGGTCCATTTCTCGCTCTCTGTATTCCAGGTGGATGGTAACAGTAGTACTCTCAGTATGGGGTCCATTTCTCTCTCTCTGTATTCCAGGTGGATGGTAACAGTACTCTCAGTATGGGGTCCATTTCTCTCTCTCTGTACTCAAGGTCCTAAACGATATCTTAACCGCCATCGATAAGAAACATTA
The DNA here is from genome assembly GCF_057628025.1 of Oncorhynchus mykiss. Lineage (NCBI taxonomy): Eukaryota > Metazoa > Chordata > Actinopteri > Salmoniformes > Salmonidae > Oncorhynchus > Oncorhynchus mykiss. The sequence continues at coordinate 25,699,823 of NC_143039.1, forward strand.
CTGTGCAGCCGTATTCATTGATCTGGCCAAGGCTTTCGACTCTGTCAATCACCACATCCTCATCGGCAGACTCAACAGCCTTGGTTTCTCAAATGATTGCCTCGCCTGGTTCACCAACTACTTCTCTGATAGAGTTCAGTGTGTCAAATCGGAGGGTCTGTTGTCTGGACCTCTGGCAGTCTCTATGGGGGTTCCACAGGGTTCAATTCTTGGACCGACTCTCTTCTCTGTATACATCAATGAGGTCGCTCTTGCTGCTGGTGAGTCTCTGATCCACCTCTACGCAGACGACACCATTCTGTATACTTCCGGCCCTTCTTTGGACACTGTGTTAACAACCCTCCAGGCAAGCTTCAATGCCATACAACTCTCCTTCCGTGGCCTCCAATTGCTCTTAAATACAAGTAAAACTAAATGCATGCTCTTCAACCGATCGCTACCTGCACCTACCCGCCTGTCCAACATCACTACTCTGGACGGCTCTGACTTAGAATACGTGGACAACTACAAATACTTAGGTGTCTGGTTAGACTGTAAACTCTCCTTCCAGACCCATATCAAACATCTCCAATCCAAAGTTAAATCTAGAATTGGCTTCCTATTTCGCAACAAAGCATCCTTCACTCATGCTGCCAAACATACCCTTGTAAAACTGACCATCCTACCAATCCTCGACTTTGGCGATGTAATTTACAAAATAGCCTCCAATACCCTACTCAACAAATTGGATGCAGTCTATCACAGTGCAATCCGTTTTGTCACCAAAGCCCCATATACTACCCACCATTGCGACCTGTACGCTCTCGTTGGCTGGCCCTCGCTTCATACTCGTCGCCAAACCCACTGGCTCCATGTCATCTACAAGACCCTGCTAGGTAAAGTCCCCCCTTATCTCAGCTCGCTGGTCACCATAGCATCTCCCACCTGTAGCACACGCTCCAGCAGGTATATCTCTCTAGTCACCCCCAAAACCAATTCTTTCTTTGGCCGCCTCTCTTTCCAGTTCTCTGCTGCCAATGACTGGAACGAACTACAAAAATCTCTGAAACTGGAAACACTTATCTCCCTCACTAGCTTTAAGCACCAACTGTCAGATCAGCTCACAGATTACTGCACCTGTACATAGCCCACCTATAATTTAGCCCTATCAACTACCTCTTTCCCAACTGTATTTAATTTATTTATTTATTTTGCTCCTTTGCACCCCATTATTTTTATTTCTACTTTGCACATTCTTCCATTGCAAAACTACCATTCCTGTGTTTTACTTGCTATATTGTATTTACCTTGCCACCAAGGCCTTTTTTGCCTTTACCTCCCTTCTCACCTCATTTGCTCACATTGTATATAGACTTGTTTATACTTTATTATTGACTGTATGTTTGTTTTACTCCATGTGTAACTCTGTGTTGTTTTATCTGTCGAACTGCTTTGCTTTATCTTGGCCAGGTCGCAATTGTAAATGAGAACTTGTTCTCAACTTGCCTACCTGGTTAAATAAAGGTAAAATAAAATAAAAAATAAAAAAATTCCAGGTGGATGGTAACAGTACTCTCGGTATGGGGTCCATTTCTCTCTCTCTGTATTCCAGGTGGATGGTAACAGTAGTACTCTCAGTATGGGGTCCATTTCTCTCTCTCTGTATTCCAGGTGGATGGTAACAGTACTCTCAGTATGGGGTCCATTTCTCTCTCTGTATTCCAGGTGGATGGTAACAGTACTCTCAGTATGGGGTCCATTTCTCTCTCTGTATTCCAGGTGGATGGTAACAGTACTCTCGGTATGGGGTCCATTTCTCTCTCTCTGTATTCCAGGTGGATGGTAACAGTACTCTCGGTATGGGGTCCATTTCTCTCTCTCTGTATTCCAGGTGGATGGTAACAGTAGTACTCTCAGTATGGGGTCCATTTCTCTCTCTCTGTATTCCAGGTGGATGGTAACAGTAGTAGTCTCGGTATGGGGTCCATTTCTCTCTCTCTGTATTCCAGGTGGATGGTAACAGTAGTACTCTCGGTATGGGGTCCATTTCTCTCTCTCTGTATTCCAGGTGGATGGTAACAGTAGTACTCTCAGTATGGGGTCCATTTCTCTCTCTGTATTCCAGGTGGATGGTAACAGTAGTACTCTCAGTATGGGGTCCATTTCTCTCTCTCTGTATTCCAGGTGGATGGTAACAGTACTCTCGGTATGGGGTCCATTTCTCTCTCTCTGTATTCCAGGTGGATGGTAACAGTAGTACTCTCAGTATGGGGTCCATTTCTCTCTCTGTATTCCAGGTGGATGGTAACAGTACTCTCGGTATGGGGTCCATTTCTCTCTCTGTATTCCAGGTTGATGGTAACAGTAGTACTCTCAGTATGGGGTCCATTTCTCTCTCTGTATTCCAGGTGGATGGTAACAGTACTCTCGGTATGGGGTCCATTTCTCTCTCTCTGTATTCCAGGTGGATGGTAACAGTAGTAGTCTCAGTATGGGGTCCATTTCTCTCTCTCTGTATTCCAGGTGGATGGTAACAGTAGTAGTCTCAGTATGGGGTCCATTTCTCTCTCTCTGTATTCCAGGTGGATGGTAACAGTAGTAGTCTCAGTATGGGGTCCATTTCTCTCTATATTCCAGGTGGATGGTAACAGTACTCTCAGTATGGGGTCCATTTCTCTCTCTCTGTATTCCATGTGGATGGTAACAGTACTCTCAGTATGGGGTCCATTTCTCTCTCTCTGTATTCCAGGTGGATGGTAACAGTAGTACTCTCAGTATGGGGTCCATTTCTCTCTCTCTGTATTCCAGGTGGATGGTAACAGTACTCTCAGTATGGGGTTCATTTCTCTCTCTCTGTATTCCAGGTGGATGGTAACAGTAGTACTCTCAGTATGGGGTCCATTTCTCTCTCTCTGTATTCCAGGTGGATGGTAACAGTAGTACTCTCAGTATGGGGTCCATTTCTCTCTCTCTGTATTCCAGGTTGATGGTAACAGTAGTACTCTCAGTATGGGGTCCATTTCTCTCTCTCTGTATTCCAGGTGGATGGTAACAGTACTCTCAGTATGGGGTCCATTTCTCTCTCTCTGTATTCCAGGTGGATGGTAACAGTAGTACTCTCAGTATGGGGTCCATTTCTCTCTCTCTGTATTCCAGGTGGATGGTAACAGTACTCTCAGTATGGGGTCCATTTCTCTCTCTCTGTATTCCAGGTGGATGGTAACAGTAGTACTCTCAGTATGGGGTCCATTTCTCTCTCTCTGTATTCCAGGTGGATGGTAACAGTAGTACTCTCAGTATGGGGTCCATTTCTCTCTCTCTGTATTCCAGGTTGATGGTAACAGTAGTACTCTCAGTATGGGGTCCATTTCTCTCTCTCTGTATTCCAGGTGGATGGTAACAGTACTCTCAGTATGGGGTCCATTTCTCTCTCTCTGTATTCCAGGTTGATGGTAACAGTAGTACTCTCAGTATGGGGTCCATTTCTCTCTCTCTGTATTCCAGGTGGATGGTAACAGTAGTAGTCTCAGTATGGGGTCCATTTCTCTCTCTCTGTATTCCAGGTGGATGGTAACAGTAGTAGTCTCAGTATGGGGTCCATTTCTCGCTCTCTGTATTCCAGGTGGATGGTAACAGTAGTAGTCTCAGTATGGGGTCCATTTCTCGCTCTCTGTATTCCAGGTGGATGGTAACAGTAGTAGTCTCAGTATGGGGTCCATTTCTCTCTCTCTGTATTCCAGGTGGATGGTAACAGTACTCTCAGTATGGGGTCCATTTCTCTCTCTCTGTATTCCATGTGGATGGTAACAGTACTCTCAGTATGGGGTCCATTTCTCTCTCTCTGTATTCCAGGTGGATGGTAACAGTAGTACTCTCAGTATGGGGTCCATTTCTCTCTCTCTGTATTCCAGGTGGATGGTAACAGTACTCTCAGTATGGGGTCCATTTCTCTCTCTCTGTATTCCAGGTGGATGGTAACAGTAGTACTCTCAGTATGGGGTCCATTTCTCTCTCTCTGTATTCCAGGTGGATGGTAACAGTAGTACTCTCAGTATGGGGTCCATTTCTCTCTCTCTGTATTCCAGGTTGATGGTAACAGTAGTACTCTCAGTATGGGGTCCATTTCTCTCTCTCTGTATTCCAGGTGGATGGTAACAGTACTCTCAGTATGGGGTCCATTTCTCTCTCTCTGTATTCCAGGTGGATGGTAACAGTACTCTCGGTATGGGGTCCATTTCTCTTTCTCTGTATTCCAGGTGGATGGTAACAGTACTCTCAGTATGGGGTCCATTTCTCTCTCTCTGTATTCCAGGATGATGGTAACAGTAGTACTCTCAGTATGGGGTCCATTTCTCTCTCTCTGTATTCCAGGTGGATGGTAACAGTAGTAGTCTCAGTATGGGGTCCATTTCTCTCTCTCTGTATTCCAGGTGGATGGTAACAGTAGTAGTCTCAGTATGGGGTCCATTTCTCTCTCTCTGTATTCCAGGGGGATGGTAACAGTACTCTCAGTATGGGGTCCATTTCTCTCTCTCTGTATTCCAGGTTGATGGTAACAGTAGTACTCTCAGTATGGGGTCCATTTCTCTCTCTCTGTATTCCAGGTTGATGGTAACAGTAGTACTCTCAGTATGGGGTCCATTTCTCTCTCTCTGTATTCCAGGTGGATGGTAACAGTACTCTCAGTATGGGGTCCATTTCTCTCTCTCTGTATTCCAGGTGGATGGTAACAGTAGTAGTCTCAGTATGGGGTCCATTTCTCTCTCTCTGTATTCCAGGGGGATGGTAACAGTACTCTCAGTATGGGGTCCATTTCTCTCTCTCTGTATTCCAGGTTGATGGTAACAGTAGTACTCTCAGTATGGGGTCCATTTCTCTCTCTCTGTATTCCAGGTTGATGGTAACAGTAGTACTCTCAGTATGGGGTCCATTTCTCTCTCTCTGTATTCCAGGTGGATGGTAACAGTACTCTCAGTATGGGGTCCATTTCTCTCTCTCTGTATTCCAGGTGGATGGTAACAGTAGTACTCTCAGTATGGGGTCCATTTCTCTCTCTCTGTATTCCAGGGGGATGGTAACAGTACTCTCAGTATGGGGTCCATTTCTCTCTCTGTATTCCAGGTTGATGGTAACAGTAGTACTCTCAGTACGGGGTCCATTTCTCTCTCTCTGTATTCCAGGTTGATGGTAACAGTAGTACTCTCAGTATGGGGTCCATTTCTCTCTCTCTGTATTCCAGGTGGATGGTAACAGTACTCTCAGTATGGGGTCCATTTCTCTCTCTCTGTATTCCAGGTGGATGGTAACAGTACTCTCGGTATGGGGTCCATTTCTCTCTCTCTGTATTCCAGGTGGATGGTAACAGTAGTACTCTCAGTATGGGGTCCATTTCTCTCTCTGTATTCCAGGTGGATGGTAACAGTACTCTCGGTATGGGGTCCATTTCTCTCTCTGTATTCCAGGTTGATGGTAACAGTAGTACTCTCAGTATGGGGTCCATTTCTCTCTCTGTATTCCAGGTGGATGGTAACAGTACTCTCGGTATGGGGTCCATTTCTCTCTCTCTGTATTCCAGGTGGATGGTAACAGTAGTAGTCTCAGTATGGGGTCCATTTCTCTCTCTCTGTATTCCAGGTGGATGGTAACAGTAGTAGTCTCAGTATGGGGTCCATTTCTCTCTCTCTGTATTCCAGGTGGATGGTAACAGTAGTAGTCTCAGTATGGGGTCCATTTCTCTCTATATTCCAGGTGGATGGTAACAGTACTCTCAGTATGGGGTCCATTTCTCTCTCTCTGTATTCCATGTGGATGGTAACAGTACTCTCAGTATGGGGTCCATTTCTCTCTCTCTGTATTCCAGGTGGATGGTAACAGTAGTACTCTCAGTATGGGGTCCATTTCTCTCTCTCTGTATTCCAGGTGGATGGTAACAGTACTCTCAGTATGGGGTCCATTTCTCTCTCTCTGTATTCCAGGTGGATGGTAACAGTAGTACTCTCAGTATGGGGTCCATTTCTCTCTCTCTGTATTCCAGGTGGATGGTAACAGTAGTACTCTCAGTATGGGGTCCATTTCTCTCTCTCTGTATTCCAGGTTGATGGTAACAGTAGTACTCTCAGTATGGGGTCCATTTCTCTCTCTCTGTATTCCAGGTGGATGGTAACAGTACTCTCAGTATGGGGTCCATTTCTCTCTCTCTGTATTCCAGGTGGATGGTAACAGTAGTACTCTCAGTATGGGGTCCATTTCTCTCTCTCTGTATTCCAGGTGGATGGTAACAGTACTCTCAGTATGGGGTCCATTTCTCTCTCTCTGTATTCCAGGTGGATGGTAACAGTAGTACTCTCAGTATGGGGTCCATTTCTCTCTCTCTGTATTCCAGGTGGATGGTAACAGTAGTACTCTCAGTATGGGGTCCATTTCTCTCTCTCTATATTCCAGGTTGATGGTAACAGTAGTACTCTCAGTATGGGGTCCATTTCTCTCTCTCTGTATTCCAGGTGGATGGTAACAGTACTCTCAGTATGGGGTCCATTTCTCTCTCTCTGTATTCCAGGTTGATGGTAACAGTAGTACTCTCAGTATGGGGTCCATTTCTCTCTCTCTGTATTCCAGGTGGATGGTAACAGTAGTAGTCTCAGTATGGGGTCCATTTCTCTCTCTCTGTATTCCAGGTGGATGGTAACAGTAGTAGTCTCAGTATGGGGTCCATTTCTCGCTCTCTGTATTCCAGGTGGATGGTAACAGTAGTAGTCTCAGTATGGGGTCCATTTCTCGCTCTCTGTATTCCAGGTGGATGGTAACAGTAGTAGTCTCAGTATGGGGTCCATTTCTCTCTCTCTGTATTCCAGGTGGATGGTAACAGTACTCTCAGTATGGGGTCCATTTCTCTCTCTCTGTATTCCATGTGGATGGTAACAGTACTCTCAGTATGGGGTCCATTTCTCTCTCTCTGTATTCCAGGTGGATGGTAACAGTAGTACTCTCAGTATGGGGTCCATTTCTCTCTCTCTGTATTCCAGGTGGATGGTAACAGTACTCTCAGTATGGGGTCCATTTCTCTCTCTCTGTATTCCAGGTGGATGGTAACAGTAGTACTCTCAGTATGGGGTCCATTTCTCTCTCTCTGTATTCCAGGTGGATGGTAACAGTAGTACTCTCAGTATGGGGTCCATTTCTCTCTCTCTGTATTCCAGGTTGATGGTAACAGTAGTACTCTCAGTATGGGGTCCATTTCTCTCTCTCTGTATTCCAGGTGGATGGTAACAGTACTCTCAGTATGGGGTCCATTTCTCTCTCTCTGTATTCCAGGTGGATGGTAACAGTACTCTCGGTATGGGGTCCATTTCTCTTTCTCTGTATTCCAGGTGGATGGTAACAGTACTCTCAGTATGGGGTCCATTTCTCTCTCTCTGTATTCCAGGATGATGGTAACAGTAGTACTCTCAGTATGGGGTCCATTTCTCTCTCTCTGTATTCCAGGTGGATGGTAACAGTAGTAGTCTCAGTATGGGGTCCATTTCTCTCTCTCTGTATTCCAGGTGGATGGTAACAGTAGTAGTCTCAGTATGGGGTCCATTTCTCTCTCTCTGTATTCCAGGGGGATGGTAACAGTACTCTCAGTATGGGGTCCATTTCTCTCTCTCTGTATTCCAGGTTGATGGTAACAGTAGTACTCTCAGTATGGGGTCCATTTCTCTCTCTCTGTATTCCAGGTTGATGGTAACAGTAGTACTCTCAGTATGGGGTCCATTTCTCTCTCTCTGTATTCCAGGTGGATGGTAACAGTACTCTCAGTATGGGGTCCATTTCTCTCTCTCTGTATTCCAGGTGGATGGTAACAGTAGTACTCTCAGTATGGGGTCCATTTCTCTCTCTCTGTATTCCAGGGGGATGGTAACAGTACTCTCAGTATGGGGTCCATTTCTCTCTCTGTATTCCAGGTTGATGGTAACAGTAGTACTCTCAGTACGGGGTCCATTTCTCTCTCTCTGTATTCCAGGTTGATGGTAACAGTAGTACTCTCAGTATGGGGTCCATTTCTCTCTCTCTGTATTCCAGGTGGATGGTAACAGTACTCTCAGTATGGGGTCCATTTCTCTCTCTCTGTATTCCAGGTGGATGGTAACAGTAGTACTCTCAGTATGGGGTCCATTTCTCTCTCTCTGTATTCCAGGTGGATGGTAACAGTACTCTCAGTATGGGGTCCATTTCTCTCTCTCTGTATTCCAGGTGGATGGTAACAGTACTCTCGGTATGGGGTCCATTTCTCTCTCTCTGTTTTCCAGGTGGATGGTAACAGTACTCTCAGTATGGGGTCCATTTCTCTCTCTCTGTATTCCAGGTGGATGGTAACAGTACTCTCAGTATGGGGTCCATTTCTCGCTCTCTGTATTCCAGGTGGATGGTAACAGTAGTACTCTCAGTACGGGGTCCATTTCTCTCTCTCTGTATTCCAGGTGGATGGTAACAGTACTCTCAGTATGGGGTCCATTTCTCTCTCTCTGTATTCCAGGTGGATGGTAACAGTACTCTCGGTATGGGGTCCATTTCTCTCTCTCTGTATTCCAGGTGGATGGTAACAGTAGTAGTCTCAGTATGGGGTCCATTTCTCTCTCTCTGTATTCCAGGTGGATGGTAACAGTAGTAGTCTCAGTATGGGGTCCATTTCTCTCTATATTCCAGGTGGATGGTAACAGTAGTAATCTCAGTATGGGGTCCATTTCTCTCTCTCTGTATTCCAGGTGGATGGTAACAGTAGTAGTCTCAGTATGGGGTCCATTTCTCTCTCTCTGTATTCCAGGGGGATGGTAACAGTACTCTCAGTATGGGGTCCATTTCTCTCTCTCTGTATTCCAGGTGGATGGTAACAGTAGTAGTCTCAGTATGGGGTCCATTTCTCTCTCTCTGTATTCCAGGTGGATGGTAACAGTAGTAGTCTCAGTATGGGGTCCATTTCTCTCTATATTCCAGGTGGATGGTAACAGTAGTAGTCTCAGTATGGGGTCCATTTCTCTCTCTCTGTATTCCAGGTGGATGGTAACAGTAGTAGTCTCAGTATGGGGTCCATTTCTCTCTCTCTGTATTCCAGGGGGATGGTAACAGTACTCTCAGTATGGGGTCCATTTCTCTCTCTCTGTATTCCAGGTTGATGGTAACAGTAGTACTCTCAGTATGGGGTCCATTTCTCTCTCTCTGTATTCCAGGTTGATGGTAACAGTAGTACTCTCAGTATGGGGTCCATTTCTCTCTCTCTGTATTCCAGGTGGATGGTAACAGTACTCTCAGTATGGGGTCCATTTCTCTCTCTCTGTATTCCAGGTGGATGGTAACAGTAGTACTCTCAGTATGGGGTCCATTTCTCTCTCTCTGTATTCCAGGGGGATGGTAACAGTACTCTCAGTATGGGGTCCATTTCTCTCTCTGTATTCCAGGTTGATGGTAACAGTAGTACTCTCAGTACGGGGTCCATTTCTCTCTCTCTGTATTCCAGGTTGATGGTAACAGTAGTACTCTCAGTATGGGGTCCATTTCTCTCTCTCTGTATTCCAGGTGGATGGTAACAGTACTCTCAGTATGGGGTCCATTTCTCTCTCTCTGTATTCCAGGTGGATGGTAACAGTACTCTCAGTATGGGGTCCATTTCTCTCTCTCTGTATTCCAGGTGGATGGTAACAGTACTCTCAGTATGGGGTCCATTTCTCTCTCTGTATTCCAGGTGGATGGTAACAGTACTCTCAGTATGGGGTCCATTTCTCTCTCTCTGTATTCCAGGTTGATGGTAACAGTAGTACTCTCAGTATGGGGTCCATTTCTCTCTCTCTGTATTCCAGGTGGATGGTAACAGTACTCTCAGTATGGGGTCCATTTCTCTCTCTCTCTGTATTCCAGGTGGATGGTAACAGTACTCTCGGTATGGGGTCCATTTCTCTCTCTCTGTATTCCAGGTGGATGGTAACAGTAGTAGTCTCAGTATGGGGTCCATTTCTCTCTCTCTGTATTCCAGGTGGATGGTAACAGTAGTAGTCTCAGTATGGGGTCCATTTCTCTCTATATTCCAGGTGGATGGTAACAGTACTCTCAGTATGGGGTCCATTTCTCTCTCTCTGTATTCCATGTGGATGGTAACAGTACTCTCAGTATGGGGTCCATTTCTCTCTCTCTGTATTCCAGGTGGATGGTAACAGTAGTACTCTCAGTATGGGGTCCATTTCTCTCTCTCTGTATTCCAGGTGGATGGTAACAGTACTCTCAGTATGGGGTCCATTTCTCTCTCTCTGTATTCCAGGTGGATGGTAACAGTAGTACTCTCAGTATGGGGTCCATTTCTCTCTCTCTGTATTCCAGGTGGATGGTAACAGTAGTACTCTCAGTATGGGGTCCATTTCTCTCTCTCTGTATTCCAGGTGGATGGTAACAGTAGTACTCTCAGTATGGGGTCCATTTCTCTCTCTCTGTATTCCAGGTTGATGGTAACAGTAGTACTCTCAGTATGGGGTCCATTTCTCTCTCTCTGTATTCCAGGTGGATGGTAACAGTACTCTCAGTATGGGGTCCATTTCTCTCTCTCTGTATTCCAGGTGGATGGTAACAGTACTCTCGGTATGGGGTCCATTTCTCTCTCTCTGTATTCCAGGTGGATGGTAACATTACTCTCAGTATGGGGTCCATTTCTCTCTCTCTGTATTCCAGGTTGATGGTAACAGTAGTACTCTCAGTATGGGGTCCATTTCTCTCTCTCTGTATTCCAGGTGGATGGTAACAGTAGTAGTCTCAGTATGGGGTCCATTTCTCTCTATATTCCAGGTGGATGGTAACAGTACTCTCAGTATGGGGTCCATTTCTCTCTCTCTGTATTCCATGTGGATGGTAACAGTACTCTCAGTATGGGGTCCATTTCTCTCTCTCTCTGTATTCCAGGTGGATGGTAACAGTAGTACTCTCAGTATGGGGTCCATTTCTCTCTCTCTGTATTCCAGGTGGATGGTAACAGTAGTAGTCTCGGTATGGGGTCCATTTCTCTCTCTCTGTATTCCAGGTGGATGGTAACAGTAGTACTCTCAGTATGGGGTCCATTTCTCTCTCTCTGTATTCCAGGTGGATGGTAACAGTACTCTCAGTATGGGGTCCATTTCTCTCTCTCTGTATTCCAGGTGGATGGTAACAGTACTCTCAGTATGGGGTCCATTTCTCTCTCTCTGTATTCCAGGTGGATGGTAACAGTAGTACTCTCAGTATGGGGTCCATTTCTCTCTCTCTGTATTCCAGGTGGATGGTAACAGTACTCTCAGTATGGGGTCCATTTCTCTCTCTCTGTATTCCAGGTGGATGGTAACAGTAGTACTCTCAGTATGGGGTCCATTTCTCTCTCTCTGTATTCCAGGTGGATGGTAACAGTAGTACTCTCAGTATGGGGTCCATTTCTCTCTCTCTGTATTCCAGGTTGATGGTAACAGTAGTACTCTCAGTATGGGGTCCATTTATCTCTCTCTGTATTCCAGGTGGATGGTAACAGTACTCTCAGTATGGGGTCCATTTCTCTCTCTCTGTATTCCAGGTGGATGGTAACAGTACTCTCGGTATGGGGTCCATTTCTCTCTCTCTGTATTCCAGGTGGATGGTAACATTACTCTCAGTATGGGGTCCATTTCTCTCTCTCTGTATTCCAGGTTGATGGTAACAGTAGTACTCTCAGTATGGGGTCCATTTCTCTCTCTCTGTATTCCAGGTGGATGGTAACAGTAGTAGTCTCAGTATGGGGTCCATTTCTCTCTATATTCCAGGTGGATGGTAACAGTACTCTCAGTATGGGGTCCATTTCTCTCTCTCTGTATTCCATGTGGATGGTAACAGTACTCTCAGTATGGGGTCCATTTCTCTCTCTCTCTGTATTCCAGGTGGATGGTAACAGTAGTACTCTCAGTATGGGGTCCATTTCTCTCTCTCTGTATTCCAGGTGGATGGTAACAGTAGTAGTCTCGGTATGGGGTCCATTTCTCTCTCTCTGTATTCCAGGTGGATGGTAACAGTAGTACTCTCAGTATGGGGTCCATTTCTCTCTCTCTGTATTCCAGGTGGATGGTAACAGTACTCTCAGTATGGGGTCCATTTCTCTCTCTCTGTATTCCAGGTGGATGGTAACAGTACTCTCAGTATGGGGTCCATTTCTCTCTCTCTGTATTCCAGGTGGATGGTAACAGTACTCTCAGTATGGGGTCCATTTCTCTCTCTCTGTATTCCAGGTGGATGGTAACAGTAGTAGTCTCAGTATGGGGTCCATTTCTCTCTCTCTGTATTCCAGGTGGATGGTAACAGTAGTAGTCTCAGTATGGGGTCCATTTCTCTCTATATTCCAGGTGGATGGTAACAGTACTCTCAGTATGGGGTCCATTTCTCTCTCTCTGTATTCCATGTGGATGGTAACAGTACTCTCAGTATGGGGTCCATTTCTCTCTCTCTGTATTCCAGGTGGATGGTAACAGTAGTACTCTCAGTATGGGGTCCATTTCTCTCTCTCTGTATTCCAGGTGGATGGTAACAGTACTCTCAGTATGGGGTCCATTTCTCTCTCTCTGTATTCCAGGTGGATGGTAACAGTAGTACTCTCAGTATGGGGTCCATTTCTCTCTCTCTGTATTCCAGGTGGATGGTAACAGTAGTACTCTCAGTATGGGGTCCATTTCTCTCTCTCTGTATTCCAGGTGGATGGTAACAGTAGTACTCTCAGTATGGGGTCCATTTCTCTCTCTCTGTATTCCAGGTTGATGGTAACAGTAGTACTCTCAGTATGGGGTCCATTTCTCTCTCTCTGTATTCCAGGTGGATGGTAACAGTACTCTCAGTATGGGGTCCATTTCTCTCTCTCTGTATTCCAGGTGGATGGTAACAGTACTCTCGGTATGGGGTCCATTTCTCTCTCTCTGTATTCCAGGTGGATGGTAACATTACTCTCAGTATGGGGTCCATTTCTCTCTCTCTGTATTCCAGGTTGATGGTAACAGTAGTACTCTCAGTATGGGGTCCATTTCTCTCTCTCTGTATTCCAGGTGGATGGTAACAGTAGTAGTCTCAGTATGGGGTCCATTTCTCTCTATATTCCAGGTGGATGGTAACAGTACTCTCAGTATGGGGTCCATTTCTCTCTCTCTGTATTCCATGTGGATGGTAACAGTACTCTCAGTATGGGGTCCATTTCTCTCTCTCTCTGTATTCCAGGTGGATGGTAACAGTAGTACTCTCAGTATGGGGTCCATTTCTCTCTCTCTGTATTCCAGGTGGATGGTAACAGTAGTAGTCTCGGTATGGGGTCCATTTCTCTCTCTCTGTATTCCAGGTGGATGGTAACAGTAGTACTCTCAGTATGGGGTCCATTTCTCTCTCTCTGTATTCCAGGTGGATGGTAACAGTACTCTCAGTATGGGGTCCATTTCTCTCTCTCTGTATTCCAGGTGGATGGTAACAGTACTCTCAGTATGGGGTCCATTTCTCTCTCTCTGTATTCCAGGTGGATGGTAACAGTAGTACTCTCAGTATGGGGTCCATTTCTCTCTCTCTGTATTCCAGGTGGATGGTAACAGTACTCTCAGTATGGGGTCCATTTCTCTCTCTCTGTATTCCAGGTGGATGGTAACAGTAGTACTCTCAGTATGGGGTCCATTTCTCTCTCTCTGTATTCCAGGTGGATGGTAACAGTACTCTCGGTATGGGGTCCATTTCTCTCTCTCTGTATTCCAGGTGGATGGTAACAGTACTCTCAGTATGGGGTCCATTTCTCTCTCTCTGTATTCCAGGTTGATGGTAACAGTAGTACTCTCAGTATGGGGTCCATTTCTCTCTCTCTGTATTCCAGGTGGATGGTAACAGTAGTACTCTCAGTATGGGGTCCATTTCTCTCTCTCTGTATTCCAGGTGGATGGTAACAGTAGTACTCTCAGTATGGGGTCCATTTCTCTCTCTCTGTATTCCAGGTGGATGGTAACAGTACTCTCAGTATGGGGTCCATTTCTCTCTCTGTATTCCAGGTGGATGGTAACAGTACTCTCAGTATGGGGTCCATTTCTCTCTCTCTGTATTCCAGGTGGATGGTAACAGTACTCTCGGTATGGGGTCCATTTCTCTCTCTCTGTATTCCAGGTGGATGGTAACAGTACTCTCAGTATGGGGTCCATTTCTCTCTCTCTGTATTCCAGGTTGATGGTAACAGTAGTACTCTCAGTATGGGGTCCATTTCTCTCTCTCTGTATTCCAGGTGGATGGTAACAGTAGTACTCTCAGTATGGGGTCCATTTCTCTCTCTCTGTATTCCAGGTGTATGGTAACAGTAGTACTCTCAGTATGGGGTCCATTTCTCTCTCTGTATTCCAGGTGGATGGTAACAGTACTCTCAGTATGGGGTCCATTTCTCTCTCTGTATTCCAGGTGGATGGTAACAGTACTCTCAGTATGGGGTCCATTTCTCTCTCTCTGTATTCCAGGTTGATGGTAACAGTAGTACTCTCAGTATGGGGTCCATTTCTCTCTCTCTGTATTCCAGGTGGATGGTAACAGTAGTACTCTCAGTATGGGGTCCATTTCTCTCTCTGTATTCCAGGTGGATGGTAACAGTACTCTCAGTATGGGGTCCATTTCTCTCTCTCTGTATTCCAGGTGGATGGTAACAGTACTCTCAGTATGGGGTCCATTTCTCTCTCTCTGTATTCCAGGTGGATGGTAACAGTAGTACTCTCAGTATGGGGTCCATTTCTCTCTCTCTGTATTCCAGGTGGATGGTAACAGTAGTACTCTCAGTATGGGGTCCATTTCTCTCTCTCTGTATTCCAGGTGGATGGTAACAGTAGTACTCTCAGTATGGGGTCCATTTATCTCTCTGTATTCCAGGTTGATGGTAACAGTAGTACTCTCAGTATGGGGTCCATTTCTCTCTCTGTATTCCAGGTTGATGGTAACAGTAGTACTCTCAGTATGGGGTCCATTTCTCTCTCTCTGTATTCCAGGTGGATGGTAACAGTAGTACTCTCAGTATGGGGTCCATTTCTCTCTCTCTGTATTCCAGGTTGATGGTAACAGTAGTACTCTCAGTATGGGGTCCATTTCTTTCTCTCTGTATTCCAGGTGGATGGTAACAGTAGTACTCTCAGTATGGGGTCCATTTCTCTCTCTCTGTATTCCAGGTGGATGGTAACAGTAGTACTCTCAGTATGGGGGTCCATTTCAAGCAGTTGAAGCGCCTAGTGGAGGAGCCATCGTTCAGCCAGATCCTGATCCCTCTGCAGTCTGTCCTCATCCCCACACTGCCCTCTACTGGCCCTGCAAACACACTGCACCACGACGCATTCCCCGGACACTGGGCCTACCTCGACGGCTTTGAAGATACTGTGAGTGTGTGTGTTTGGGGGGGTAGTTTGTCTTTCTGTGTGCGTCGTGTCACGTGGTGCGTGTCACATGGTGCGTGTATCTGTGTGGGGGGGGGGGGGGGTAGTATGTCTTCCTGTGTGTCTGTGTCGTGCCACATGGTGTGTGTGTGTGTGTGTGTGTGTGTCTCACAATAATGTGTGTGTAGGTGGAGATCCTAGCCTCCCTCCAGAAGCCCAAGAAGATTGGCCTGAAGGGAAGTGATGGGAGGAGCTACACTGTGATGTGTAAACCTAAAGATGACCTCCGGAAAGACTGTCGTCTCATGGAGTTCAACTGCCTCATCAACAAGGTGTTTAAACTGTCACTTCTCCAACTGGCATCTGTACAACAACAGACTGCTGTAGCCCAGCGATATCAGAACACTTCAGACTATGTGTGTGTGTGTGTGTGTGTAGTGCCTGCGTAAGGATGCAGAGTCCAGGAGGAGGGAGCTCCATATCCGTACATATGGTGTGATCCCACTGAATGAGGAGTGTGGCATCATCGAGTGGGTCAACAACACTGGAGGTCTCCGACACATTCTGAACAAACTCTACAAGGAGAGAGGTACACACACTGACCACACTCTACTAGGAGAGAGGTACACCCACTGACCATACTCTACAAGGAGAGAGGTACACCCACTGACCACTCTACTAGGAGAGGTACACCCACTGACCACTCTACTAGGAGAGGTACACCCACTGACCACACTCTACTAGGAGAGAGGTACACCCACTGACCACACTCTACAAGGAGAGGTACACCCACTGACCACACTCTACTAGGAGAGGTACACCCACTGACCACTCTACTAGGAGAGAGGTACACCCACTGACCACACTCTACTAGGAGAGAGGTACACCCACTGACCACACTCTACTAGGAGAGGTACACACACTGACCACACTCTACAAGGAGAGAGGTACACCCACTGACCACACTCTACTAGGAGAGAGGTACACCCACTGACCACACTCTACAAGGAGAGAGGTACACCCACTGACCACACTCTACTAGGAGAGGTACACCCACTGACCACACTCTACTAGGAGAGAGGTACACCCACTGACCACACTCTACTAGGAGAGAGGTACACCCACTGACCACTCTACTAGGAGAGAGGTACACCCACTGACCACACTCTACTAGGAGAGGTACACCCACTGACCACACTCTACTAGGAGAGAGGTACACCCACTGACCACACTCTACAAGGAGAGAGGTACACCCACTGACCACACTCTACTAGGAGAGAGGTACACCCACTGACCACAATCTACAAGGAGAGAGGTACACCCACTGACCACACTCTACAAGGAGAGAGGTACACCCACTGACCACACTCTACTAGGAGAGAGGTACACCCACTGACCACACTCTACAAGGAGAGAGGTACACCCACTGACCACACTCTACTAGGAGAGAGGTACACCCACTGACCACACTACTAGGAGAGAGGTACACCCACTGACCACACTCTACAAGGAGAGAGGTACACCCACTGACCACACTCTACTAGGAGAGAGGTACACCCACTGACCACACTCTACTAGGAGAGAGGTACACCCACTGACCACACTACTAGGAGAGAGGTACACCCACTGACCACACTCTACAAGGAGAGAGGTACACCCACTGACCACACTCTACGAGGAGAGAGGTACACCCACTGACCACACTCTACTAGGAGAGAGGTACACCCACTGACCACACTCTACTAGGAGAGAGGTACACCCACTGACCACACTCTACTAGGAGAGAGGTACACCCACTGACCACACTCTACAAGGAGAGAGGTACACCCACTGACCACACTCTACTAGGAGAGAGGTACACCCACTGACCACACTCTACTAGGAGAGAGGTACACCCACTGACCACACTCTACTAGGAGAGAGGTACACCCACTGACCACACTCTACTAGGAGAGAGGTACACCCACTGACCACACTCTACAAGGAGAGAGGTACACCCACTGACCACACTCTACTAGGAGAGGTACACCCACTGACCACACTCTACAAGGAGAGAGGTACACACACTGACCACACTCTACAAGGAGAGAGGTACACACACTGACCTCACTCTACAAGGAGAGAGGTACACCCACTGACCACACTCTACTAGGAGAGAGGTACACCCACTGACCACACTCTACAAGGAGAGAGGTACACCCACTGACCACACTCTACTAGGAGAGAGGTACACCCACTGACCACACTCTACTAGGAGAGAGGTACACCCACTGACCACACTCTACTAGGAGAGAGGTACACCCACTGACCACACTACTAGGAGAGAGGTACACCCACTGACCACACCCTACTAGGAGAGAGGTACACCCACTGACCACACTACAAGGAGAGAGGTACACCCACTGACCACACTCTACTAGGAGAGAGGTACACCCACTGACCAAACTCTACTAGGAGAGAGGTACACCCACTGACCACACTACAAGGAGAGAGGTACACCCACTGACCACACTACTAGGAGAGAGGTACACCCACTGACCACACTCTACTAGGAGAGGTACACCCACTGACCACACTACTAGGAGAGAGGTACACCCACTGACCACACTCTACTAGGAGAGAGGTACACCCACTGACCACACTCTACTAGGAGAGAGGTACACCCACTGACCACACTACAAGGAGAGAGGTACACCCACTGACCACACTACTAGGAGAGAGGTACACCCACTGACCACACTCTACTAGGAGAGGTACACCCACTGACCACACTACTAGGAGAGAGGTACACCCACTGACCACACTCTACTAGGAGAGAGGTACACCCACTGACCACACTCTACAAGGAGAGAGGTACACCCACTGACCACACTCTACTAGGAGAGAGGTACACCCACTGACCACACTCTACAAGGAGAGAGGTACACCCACTGACCACACTCTACTAGGAGAGAGGTACACCCACTGACCACACTCTACTAGGAGAGAGGTACACCCACTGACCACACTCTACTAGGAGAGAGGTACACCCACTGACCACACTCTACTAGGAGAGAGGTACACCCACTGACCACTCTACTAGGAGAGGTACACACACTGACCACACTCTACTAGGAGAGAGGTACACACACTGACCACACTCTACTAGGAGAGGTACACCCACTGACCACACTCTACTAGGAGAGAGGTACACCCACTGACCACACTCTACTAGGAGAGAGGTACACCCACTGACCACACTCTACTAGGAGAGAGGTACACCCACTGACCACACTCTACTAGGAGAGAGGTACACCCACTGACCACACTCTACTAGGAGAGAGGTACACCCACTGACCACACTCTACTAGGAGAGAGGTACACCCACTGACCACACTCTACTAGGAGAGAGGTACACCCACTGACCACACTCTACTAGGAGAGAGGTACACCCACTGACCACACTCTACTAGGAGAGAGGTACACCCACTGACCACACTCTACTAGGAGAGAGGTACACCCACTGACCACACTCTACAAGGAGAGAGGTACACCCACTGACCACACTCTACTAGGAGAGAGGTACACCCACTGACCACTCTACTAGGAGAGAGGTACACCCACTGACCACACTCTACAAGGAGAGAGGTACACCCACTGACCACACTCTACTAGGAGAGAGGTACACCCACTGACCACACTCTACTAGGAGAGGTACACCCACTGACCACACTCTACAAGGAGAGAGGTACACCCACTGACCACACCCTACTAGGAGAGAGGTACACCCACTGACCACACTACAAGGAGAGAGGTACACCCACTGACCACACTCTACTAGGAGAGAGGTACACCCACTGACCAAACTCTACTAGGAGAGAGGTACACCCACTGACCACACTACAAGGAGAGAGGTACACCCACTGACCACACTACTAGGAGAGAGGTACACCCACTGACCACACTCTACTAGGAGAGGTACACCCACTGACCACACTACTAGGAGAGAGGTACACCCACTGACCACACTCTACTAGGAGAGAGGTACACCCACTGACCACACTCTACTAGGAGAGAGGTACACCCACTGACCACACTACAAGGAGAGAGGTACACCCACTGACCACACTACTAGGAGAGAGGTACACCCACTGACCACACTCTACTAGGAGAGGTACACCCACTGACCACACTACTAGGAGAGAGGTACACCCACTGACCACACTCTACTAGGAGAGAGGTACACCCACTGACCACACTCTACAAGGAGAGAGGTACACCCACTGACCACACTCTACTAGGAGAGAGGTACACCCACTGACCACACTCTACAAGGAGAGAGGTACACCCACTGACCACACTCTACTAGGAGAGAGGTACACCCACTGACCACACTCTACTAGGAGAGAGGTACACCCACTGACCACACTCTACTAGGAGAGAGGTACACCCACTGACCACTCTACTAGGAGAGGTACACCCACTGACCACACTCTACTAGGAGAGAGGTACACACACTGACCACACTCTACTAGGAGAGAGGTACACCCACTGACCACACTCTACTAGGAGAGAGGTACACCCACTGACCACACTCTACTAGGAGAGAGGTACACCCACTGACCACACTCTACTAGGAGAGAGGTACACCCACTGACCACACTCTACTAGGAGAGAGGTACACCCACTGACCACACTCTACTAGGAGAGAGGTACACCCACTGACCACACTCTACTAGGAGAGAGGTACACCCACTGACCACACTCTACAAGGAGAGAGGTACACCCACTGACCACACTCTACTAGGAGAGAGGTACACCCACTGACCACTCTACTAGGAGAGAGGTACACCCACTGACCACACTCTACAAGGAGAGAGGTACACCCACTGACCACACTCTACTAGGAGAGAGGTACACCCACTGACCACACTCTACTAGGAGAGGTACACCCACTGACCACACTCTACAAGGAGAGAGGTACACCCACTGACCACACTCTACTAGGAGAGAGGTACACCCACTGACCACACTCTACTAGGAGAGAGGTACACCCACTGACCACACTCTACTAGGAGAGAGGTACACCCACTGACCACACTCTACTAGGAGAGAGGTACACCCACTGACCACTCTACTAGGAGAGAGGTACACCCACTGACCACACTCTACTAGGAGAGGTACACCCACTGACCACACTCTACAAGGAGAGAGGTACACCCACTGACCACTCTACTAGGAGAGAGGTACACCCACTGACCACACTCTACTAGGAGAGAGGTACACCCACTGACCACACACTACTAGGAGAGAGGTACACCCACTGACCACACTCTACTAGGAGAGGTACACCCACTGACCACACTCTACAAGGAGAGAGGTACACCCACTGACCACTCTACTAGGAGAGAGGTACACCCACTGACCACACTCTCCTAGGAGAGAGGTACACACACTGACCACACTACTAGGAGAGAGGTACACCCACTGACCACACTACTAGGAGAGAGGTACACCCACTGACCACACTCTACTAGGAGAGAGGTACACCCACTGACCACACTCTACTAGGAGAGAGGTACACCCACTGACCACACTCTACTAGGAGAGAGGTACACACACTGACCACACTCTACTAGGAGAGAGGTACACCCACTGACCACTCTACTAGGAGAGAGGTACACCCACTGACCACAATCTACAAGGAGAGAGGTACACCCACTGACCACAATCTACAAGGAGAGAGGTACACCCACTGACCACACTCTCCTAGGAGAGAGGTACACCCACTGACCACACTCTACTAGGAGAGAGGTACACCCACTGACCACACTCTACTAGGAGAGAGGTACACCCACTGACCACACTCTACTAGGAGAGAGGTACACCCACTGACCACACTCTACTAGGAGAGAGGTACACCCACTGACCACACTCTACTAGGAGAGAGGTACACCCACTGACCACACTCTACTAGGAGAGAGGTACACCCACTGACCACTCTACTAGGAGAGAGGTACACCCACTGACCACACTCTACTAGGAGAGAGGTACACACACTGACCACACACTCAATAAAACTCACTTACGTGTGTGTGTGTATGTGTGTGTAGGTATCCTGATGTCAGGTAAAGAGTTGAAGAAGTTCATTCTTCCTAAGACTGCACCGTTTGAGGAGAAGCTGAAAATCCATAAGGACATCCTGTGTGCCAGACACCCCCCTGTCTTCTATGAATGGTTCCTCCGAACCTTCCCTGACCCCACCACATGGTATGACCCAGTACACACACACACAGGTTTTACAACACACACATACACTATAAATTACTGGTAATTTACCGTGTTTGTGTGTGTCTGGTCGGTGTGTGTGTGTAGGTACAGCAGCAGGTCAGCCTACTGTCGCTCCACAGCGGTGATGTCCGTGGTGGGCTACATCCTGGGTCTTGGAGACCGCCATGGAGAGAACATCCTGTTTGACTCATTCACCGGGGAGTGTGTTCACGTCGACTTCAACTGCCTCTTCAACAAGGTGTGTGTTGCTTGGACTTGCTTGCACCTCAACAAGTTCATGAGGCCAAATTCAATACATGCCTCTCGATCCCACCCCTTCTCCCTCTCTTTCTCCCCCCTTCACTCTCTCAGGGTGAGACGTTTGATGTTCCGGAGGTGGTTCCGTTCAGACTGACCCAGAACATGGTCCATGCAATGGGCCCCATGGGGACAGAGGGGCTGTTCAGAACCGCCTGTGAAGTCACGCTACGTCTGATGAGAGACCAGAGAGAACCACTTATGAGGTACACACACACATATATATATATATATATATATATATATATATATATATATATATATATATATATATATATATATAACACACACACAAACACACATAAACACAGGGATTTCAATGAAGCTGTCCCTCTTGCCAGAGGCTACTGAGATCAACATGTGCCAAACTAGCCCACCAGGTGAGTGGGACTTCAAAGGACGAATGGTAGGGGGGGTGTAGTCAGTGTGTGTGTGTTTTTGTTTCAGTGTACTGAAGACGTTCCTCCATGACCCTCTGGTAGAGTGGAGTAAACCTAAAGGACTGTCCAAGACACAGGCCAGTGAGACTGGCGAGATAGTCAACGAGAAGGTACACACACACTCTATCCCTCTCTCTCTCTCTAAATAAATGTTCATATAAAACACAGTATCTCTAAATACATGTGAAAGGATTAACTAACACATCCTTTCTCCCCTCCCAGGCCAAGACCCATGTGTGTGAGATTGATCAGCGTTTGCAGGGCGTGATAAAGAGTCGTAACAAGGTGTTGGGTCTGCCTCTGTCTATAGAGGGACACGTCCACTACCTCATAGAGGAGGCTACCGACGACAAACTACTGTGTCAGATGTACCTGGGCTGGGGACCTTACCTGTGATACACACGGCTTCTCTGAGACACTGTCGACAAATTCAATACTTTTCTTGTTCTGTTATCCATTAAGTGATTTTCCTTTTTCATGTTTTTGTAAGTCTGGAGTAATTGTTTTTCATGGGGAAGTTGCATATTAACCATTAATAAAAAAAAAAAATAGTATTCTGAAATGCTGGTGTGTGTGTGGTCTAATCTCATCACCCTGTTCAGATTACTGAGGGGCCAGTCAGTCTCTGGTGATAGTTGAAACAGGAACAGAAATATACATGAAGCATTCACTCACACATGACAGAGGGAGTTTGACATTTGACGGGATACCTACTCTTCTTTCGCGTCATAGCGCGACAAATGTCCTTTGCAGCAGCCCATTGGCGTCACCAAAAATCCCCTAAAACCGCGAATAGAGAAACGAGCTACTGGAGAGGTAAACAGAATGAACATATTCCGCTGTCATTCATTCAAACAACGCGAGCTGATATGATGGATATTCTTAGCTCCTCTGTGTGGAAAATGTTATGACAGGATACATCACCGCTAGTCATACTCTGTCTTTCGAGAATGGTCGTTGTTTACGGTCTCAGTTTTTCACATGCCAGTAATCCGTTTAGAAGAGATGTCTTTTTATAGCTGTCCACGGCTGCTAGACAACTAGCCAAGCTCGTTGCGCCGTAGGAGAGAGGCCGACCTTGACCAGATGGATATCACGAGGCTCGCTGTGGACGCGGGCGCGTTTATCAACCGAGCAGTTCAGGTGAGGGAGATGTTGAATTTAACTTCAGTGATAATCAAGGGTCGATTTATATGTCAAGCTGATTCAGTTACATAGTAGCGGAGATGACGGATGTGTATTTGGTGCGGCAGGTAGCCTAGTGGTTGGAGCGTTGGACTAGTAACCGAAAGGTTGCTAGATCGAGTCCCCGAGCTGACAAATCTGTCATTCTGCCGCTGAACAACGCAGTTAACCCACTGTCATTCTAAGTAAGATTTTTTTTCTTAACTGACTTGCCTAGTAAAATAAATAAAAACAAATAAAGTGAACAATCGGAGATTCAGCACCATTCATATGGACAACGTCATGTTCAGCACCACGTGACAGTGGACAGCGACGGTCTCCGGCGCAGCCATTCCTCAAATGTGATTCCATGTGATCCTTTGAAACTGCATCTACAACACACACATAGATGACGTGTTGTATCTCCTCCGTATACGGAGGAAGCTCTGGGGCAGGCTGAGAAGACAGAGTTGGACAGCCGGTTGGAGAGTCTCCTGGACAGAGCAGAGTCCACTAAGACCTGGACTGACAAAATCATCTCACAGACTGAGACTTTACTGGTTAGTTTTTTTTGTGTTTTTTTTGTGTGTAAGCGAAGGGATTTTAACCTCTAGCCCCTGATCTCTGAACCCTTTTAGGAGCACGTTTAGAGGACTTGTTGTATAAGGGTCTGGATTGGAGCGCCCCTGAGAGGCCTCATACAGCTGACATACTGCTAACCTCGTACAGCTGACATACTGCTGACCTCGTACAGCTGACATACTGCTGACCTCGTACAGCTGACATACTGCTGACCTCGTACAGCTGACATACTGCTGACCTCGTACAGCTGACATACTGCTGACATATCAAATCAAATTTATTTATATAGCCCTTCGTACATCAGCTGATATCTCAAAGTGCTGTACAGAAACCCAGCCTAAAACCCCAAACAGCAAGCAATGCAGGTGTAGAAGCACGGTGGCTAGGAAAAACTCCCTAGAAAGGCCAAAACCTAGGAAGAAACCTAGAGAGGAACCAGGCTATGTGGGGTGGCCAGTCCTCTTCTGGCTGTGCCGGGTGGAGATTATAACAGAACATGGCCAAGATGTTCAAATGTTCATAAATGACCAGCATGGTCGAATAATAATAAGGCAGAACAGTTGAAACTGGAGCAGCAGCACAGCCAGGTGGACTGGGGACAGCAAGGAGTCATCATGTCAGGTATTCCTGGGGCATGGTCCTACTGCTGACCTCGTACAGCTGACATACTGCTGACCTCGTACAGCTGACATACTGCTGACCTCGTACAGCTGACATACTGCTGACCTCGTACAGCTGACATACTGCTGACCTCATACAGCTGACATACCGCTGACCTCATACAGCAGACATACCGCTGACCTTATACAGCTGACATACTGGTGACCTTGTACAGCTGACATACTGCTGACCTTATACTGCTGACCTCATACTGCTGACCTCATTCATACTGCTGACCTCATTCATACTGCTGACCTCATTCATACTGCTGACCTCATTCATACTGCTGACCACATACTGCCCACCACATACTGCTGACCACATACTGCCCACCACACTGCTGACTTCATACAGCTGACTTCATACAGTTGACCTCACACTGCTGACCTCATACTGCTGACCACATACTGCTGACCTCATTCATACTGCTGACCTCATTCATACTGCTGACCTCATTCATACTGCTGACTTCATACTGCTGACTTCATACTGCTGACCACATACTGCTGACCACATACTGCTGATCTCATACAGTTGACCTCACACTGCTGACCTCATACTGCTGACCACATACTGCCCACCACATACTGCCCACCACATACTGCCCACCACATACCGCCCACCACATACTGCCCACCACATACTGCTGATCTCATACAGTTGACCTCACACTGCTGACCACATACTGCTGACCACATACTGCTGACCTCATACTGCTGACCTCATACTGCTGACCTCATACTACTGAATACATACTGCTGACCACATACTGCTGACCTCATACTGCTGACCACACACTACTGACCACACACTGCTGACCACATACTGCTGACCACATACTGCTGACCACATACTACTGACCACATACTGCTGACCTCATACTGCTGACCACATACTGCTGACCACATACTGCTGACCTCATACTGCTGACCACACACTACTGACCACACACTGCTGACCACATACTGCTGACCACATACTACTGACCTCATACTGCTGACCTCATACTGCTGACCTCATACTGCTGACCACATACTGCTGACCTCATACTACTGAATACATACTGCTGACCACATACTGCTGACCACATACTGCTGACCACATACTACTGACCACACACTGCTGACCACATACTGCTGACCTCATACTACTGAATACATACTGCTGACCACATACTGCTGACCTCATACTGCTGACCTCATACTACTGACCTCATACTGCTGACCACATACTGCTGACCTCATACTACTGAATACATACTGCTGACCTCATACTGCGGACCTCATACTACTGAATACATACTGCTGACCTCATACTGCTGACCTCATACTGCTGACCTCATACTACTGAATACATACTACTGACCACATACTGCTGACCTCATACTGCTGACCACATACTGCTGACCTCATACTGCTGACCACATACTGCTGACCTCATACTACTGAATACATACTGCTGACCACATACTGCTGACCACATACTGCTGACCACATACTGCTGACCACATACTGCTGACCACACACTGCTGACCACATACTGCTGACCACATACTACTGACCACATACTGCTGACCTTATACTGCTGACCTCATACTGCTGACTGCTGACCACATACTGCCCACCACATACTGCTGATCACATATTGCTGACCACATACTGCTGACCTCATACTGCTGACCACACACTACTGACCACACACTGCTGACCACATACTGCTGACCACATACTGCTGACCTCATACTGCTGACCTCATACTGCTGACCACATACTGCTGACCTCATACTACTGAATACATACTGCTGACCTCATACTACTGACCACATACTGCTGACCTTATACTGCTGACCACATACTACTGACCACATACTGCTGACCACATAATACTGACCACATATTGCTGACCACATACTGCTGACCTCACACTGCTGACCACATACTACTGACCACATACTACTGACCACATACTGCTGACCTTATACTGCTGACCTCATACTGCTGACTGCTGACCACATACTGCCCACCACATACTGCTGATCACATATTGCTGACCACATACTGCTGACCTCATACTACTGACCACATACTACTGACCACATATTACTGACCACATACTACTGACCACATATTGCTGACCACATACTGCTGACCTCATACTACTGACCACATACTACTGACCACATATTGCTGACCACATACTGCTGACCTCATACTACTGACCACATACTACTGACCACATACTACTGACCACATACTGCTGACCACATACTACTGACCACATACTACTGACCACATACTGCTGACCTCATACTGCTGACCGCCGACCTCATACTGCTGACCTCATACTGCTGACTGCTGACCACATACTGCCCACCACATACTGCTGATCTCATACTGCCCACCACATACTGCTGATCTCATACAGTTGACCTCACACTGCTGACCTCATACTGCTGACCACATACTGCTGACCTCATACTGCTGACCTCATACTGCTGACTGCTGACCACATACTGCTGACCTCATACTGCTGACCACATACTGCTGATCACATACTGCCCACCACATACTGCTGATCTCATACTGCTGACCACATACTGCCCACCACATACTGCCCACCACATACTGCTGATCTCATACAGTTGACCTCACACTGCTGACTTCATACAGCTGACTTCATACAGCTGACCTCACACTGCTGACCACATACTGCTGACCTCATATCGGTGACGTCTTACCGCTGACCTCATGAATTGACCCTTCGCTAACCAGCTGAGCTAGCAAACAATGTAACAAATTATAATTTTTGAATCTCAAAATACTCCAAAAGGCTCTGCATCTCAGGAATCACAGTAGCAAGTACCCCTGGTGCACTGTTACATTATTTTTCCATTACATGTTTTATTTATTTATTTAATTTTTTAAAGAAAACTCTGTTTTTGCCATAGCCCTCACGGGCTTTCATGCGATTTAAACGTGAGCTTGTCCTATGTGTCAGACTGGATGACAGTTGCTATCCATTGGACCTTCTCAGACTTAACGAAGGGTTTATACGTAGTTGGCTCAGGAGAGGTGTGCCTTAGGTTTCCAAGAGTGTCAACTATGCACAGCATCAAAAGTCAATTCTCATCGCTCTCTCCTCTCTCATTCTCTCCCTATGTTTTCTCTCTCTCTGTCTGTCTGTCTCTCTCTCTCTCTGAGTCTAAATGCTAACCCATTAGGAGAGGAGTATGTAGCTCATGTCTCCTACATGTTCAGCTTCCTACGAGTCAGATGGCTGAAGGTCAGTCCTCACATATACACATGCACACTCCCACACACTTGTTTTAACATCAGGTAGCAGAAACCAGTAAAACTGAACGATATGATGAAAATGGACCAGCAGTTTTCTCATTGGTTGGTCCTGTTCCTGTATGTCTTCTCATTGATTGATCCTATGTATCTCTATCCAATGCTGTCAGATGTGGGCCCAGGAAGTCTCTCAGGCAGAGATGGAGCTGAGGATCTCTCAGTGTGTGTTTGACCGACAGTCAGAGATCACCAGACTACTGCTGGAGGGAATCAACACTACACATGTATGTACCAACACGCACGCGCACACACACACACACACACACATTCACATAGACTAGTATTAACACAGACACCTGCTCACTCTCTCGTTCTACCCTGTCTGTTGCAGGCTGCCCATTTGAGAAGTCTGTCTGACTTTGTAGAAGCCCAGGGTAGCTACTACGCTCAGTGTTACCAGCTCACACAGGACCTACACACCCAACTGGCCTGGTGTGTATCTGTGTGTGTGTGTGTGTTAACCGCTTTTTACTTTCTCTCATTGTATCTTTCCCCCTCTGATCTGCTATAATAACAACTGGCACTTAGAAACTAACCAACCCTCCACAGGTAACCTGCCCTTAGCAACCATTCAGCCCCTAGCAACCTGTGACTCTTCAACAACCAACCAGGCAACTAGTCAACCCTTAGCAACCAACCAGGCAAACAGCCAACCCTTAACAACCACCCAGCCCTTAGCAACATGTGAGTCTTCGACAACCATCCAGGCAACTAGCCAACCTGTAGCAGCCAACCAGGCAACTAGCCAACCCCTATCAAGCAACCAGGCAAACAGCCAACCCTTAGCAACCAACCAGGCAGCCTACGAGTCCTCAAAAACCAAGAAGTCCTCGACAAACAACCAGACAAGCAGCCAAACCTTAGCAACCACTGGATCCTCTACAACCAACCAGGTAACCAACTAGTTTAGATTAGTTTATTGACAAAAATGTTGATTTGCTAGGCCTCAACACTCATCCAGGCAACCAGCCAACCCCTAGAAATCAACCAGGCAACCAGCCAACCTCTACAAACCATCCAGGCAACCAATGAGTCCCCAACAACCAATGTGTCCTCATCAACCAACCAGGCAACAAACCAACCCTTAACAACTAACCAGCCATTGACAACCAACCAGGCAACCAGTCAATCCCTAGCAACCAACCAGGCACCCAGTCAATCCTTAGCAAACATTGAGTCCTCACCAATCAACGAGTCCCCGACAAACAACCAAGCAACCAGCCAAGCCTTGACAACCAACCAGCCAACCATTAGCAACCAATGAGTCCTCAACCACCAACCAGGCAACTAGCCAACCCTTAGCGACTCACCAGCCCTCGACAACTAACCAGGCAACCAGCCAATCCTTAGCAACTAACCAGGTCCCCAGCCAACCCTTTACAACCAGCTGGGAATCTTTCAAACCCTTAGCAACCAATGACTCATCAACAACCAACCAGACAACTAGCCAACCCTTAGCCACCAACAGGTCAACCAACCAGACAACCAATGTGTTTTCAACAACTAATGAGTCCTCGACCACCAACCAGGTAACTAACCAGCCCTCGACAACCAATAAGGTAACCAACCAATCTCTAGCAACCTACCGGACAAACAGCCAATGAGTCGTCACCAAACAACGAGAACTTGACAAACAACCAAGCAACCAGCCAACCCTTGACATCCAACCAGGCAATCCTTACAAACCACCCGGTAACCAACCAACCAACAGACAGCCCTTGATAAGCCACCAGGAAACCATCAAACCCTTAGCAGCCAATGATTTCTCAGCAATCAACGAGTCCTCGACAATCAAGGAGAACGTGACAAACAACCAACTCTCAACAACCAACCAGCCCTTAGAAACCAGCCAGAGAACCAGTCAGCCTGCAGGTGGTCCTGTAGCTGACTGAACAATCTGACTGTGGAACTGAGTTGAACTTGAGTTGTGAACAGCTCCTCTCTGCCAAAACATCAGCTACCATGGCTAGGTCCTAAATGAAGGCTCTGTCTCAGTCGTAGTGGTGAAGGGCAACACAGCTATAGGGGCCGTCTATAAACCGTAGCAGGCTTGTATTGACCATTCACCAGTGTTGTTGTTGGACCCAGCAGGACACACGCGTACGGGCTAATCCAGGAAGAGTAAGAGGACATGCTACTATGGAGTCATCAGTGGTAGGGAAGTCTTAGATGTTGATATCTACTGTCCTGTCATAACCTGTGTGTCTATCGAGCGTCCATGTACTCTTTAAGGGAGTTATATGGTGGTGGTCTACAGTATGTGCAGGTTATCTAGATGTATGTAGGTTACTGTATATGGGGGTGTAGATCTATATGGTTGGTATAGACTGTCTATTTGGAGACTTGGAGGAAAACTGACAGCTGTGTTTACATGATGTATTGTGTCGTCTGAAAACAGTTTGTGTGATCAAGAGAGGTGACATGTTTCATATGTAATACATGTGTGTGTGACCCTTCACCTCTATAGGGTGAGGTCATTTTCCATACGGCAACATGTCGCGCTTATTCCATAGTATTAAACATACACACACACTTACAGCCTTGAATATAGTCCCACCAGGCTAAACCGTGTAAATGTTTCCGTCTACAGATGTTTTCAATTGACCCTGCCTGAGAGGGCAGCTATACACACACACACACACACACGACAGCCCCGCCTCGATCTGCTGGTGCTGAGGTCTACGTGCTTACTCTGGGTTACTGGGACACAGAACACACACACATTAACTATTGAGGTTTGACTTCCCTGTCTCTGAACCTGTCAGGGTTGTTTCAGTGACATTATGTTTTATTAACTCTGACCATATAAGATCATCTGGAATTATTTAGAATCATATTAAACTGATAATGAGGCTCTGGTGCAGTGTGATGTTTATCAGAGCTGAATCTATGGCTGCTGTGTTCCTATGATGTGTGTGTGTGTGTGTGTGTGTGTACACCCGCCCTCTCTGAGCTGAGGGCCTGTATCAGAGCCAAATGAGAAGTCGGAGTCTTAAACCCGTCCATGGCTGTCGCTATTCCTGGTTTTCCTGTGGCGTTCCCGGTCATAACTGTTTCCTGTGACTATGGAATGTTTCACCTGTCCGTCAGCACAGAGGTCCGACTCCGACCCGTCAGAGAGAGGTCTCCTGGTGAGATGTTTTATGGACATCCTGTGTGGCTGAGGAAATATGAACTCCAGATCTGCCCTTGCCCACACACACACACACACACACACAAAGCTTTACTTAGTACGCTGTTTGGGGATATTATATTTTATAGTATACAACCTGACAGTCAATTGTAAATACTTTTATTAAGCTATGTGTAGGTGAGAATTCTGGTTCGGTATCGGAGATATTTTACTAAACAACAGTTGCATACTTCTCACCGTCTTCTACGACATGAGCAGACCTGTGGCAAGGTGAACCTTATCTGGAAGTCCTTGGTCATAGTTCTCACATCTCCATTGAGGGACCTGTCTTTGGTACACATACTGCTGAGGAAGGGGGACACAGTCAGGTATGTACACACTGTCACGGCCGTTGTTGGTGGAAGAAGGTGAGGACCAATGCGCAGCAAATGTCCACCTTTTTAATTTTGCACGCCCAATTTTTCAGTTTTTGATTTGTTAAAAAAGTTTGAAATATCCAATAAATGTCGTTCCACTTCATGATTGTGTCCCACTTGTTGTTGATTCTTCACAAAAAAATACAGTTTTATATCTTTATGTTTGAAGCCTGAAATGTGGCAAAAGGTCGCAAAGTTCAAGGGGGCCGAATACTTTCGCAAGGCACTGTATATATAATACTCTTTATGTACTGGTCCCCCTTGGGAATTGAGCCGACAACCCTGGTGTTGCAAGTGCATGGACTCAGGAGGAGAGTGGAGGGGTCAGAGAGAGTGACATCACTCAACAGGGACACGTAAAGCTACAGAGACGACCAATGAACAGACCACCACCCCTGACATCTGGACTGAGATGAAGGAGCTGAGAGACATGGTTTTCCAGCGGCTAATAGGGATCCTAATAAATACCCCACAAAAATGGATATCTTTGGATAACTGGTGTCACGTGTGTCCTTAACCCTGGAGGCCAGACTGAGAGCCAGTGAGAGAGAGCTGATCACCACCACGAACAAGGTTCAGGGAATGGAAGGAGAGGACATGGGTATGTAAGAAATGGTTGTTGTTTCTGTGTCTTGTACTGTATGTGCAAATAAATACATCAACATACAATTATTACAAATGATTCCGATATCATTCGAGCCCCGGAGGCCAGACTGAGAGCCAGTGAGAGTGAGCTGACCGCCACTAGGAATGATGTTCAGGAACTGAAGAGACAGAACACAGGCAATGACAGGAAGGGATGTTGTTCTGTTTTTTATATGTGGAAATAAATATGTAAAAATACAATGATTTGAATATCCTTCTATCCCTGGAGGCCAGACTGTAAGGTGGAGGAGCTGATGACAGAGATATTAGTTTTAAAACTACTATGGAGCTGAAGAGAGGTTTCAAGTAAAACAAATGTGCACCTCACTAACAGTCATTCAGGATCCAGAATCAGTCATTGAGAGAGGAGTTATGTTTGACATGATTGTTGATGTCTAAGGCCTGTCTCTCTGTTGTTGTTCTAATATACACTACATATCAAAACAAGTATGTGGACACCCTTTCAAATGAGTGGATTCGGCTATTTCAGGCACACCAGTTGCTGACAAGTGAATAAAATCGAGCACACAGCCATGCAATCTCCATAGACAAACATTGGCAGTAGAATGGCCTTACTGAAGAGCTCAGTGACTTTCAACGTGGCACCGTCATGGGATGCCACCTTTCCAACAAGTCAGTTCGTCAAATTTCTGCGCTGCTAGAGATGCCCCGGTCAACTCTAAGGGCTGTTATTGTGAAGTGGAAACGCCTAGGAGCAACAACGGCTCAGCCGCAAAGTGGTAGGCCACACAAGCTCATAGAACGGGACCACCCAGTGCTGAAGCGCTTAGCATGTACAAATCGTCTGTCCTCGGTTGCAACACTCACTATTGAGTTCCAAACTGCCTCTGGAAGCAACGTCAGCACAATAACTGTTGGTCGGGAGTTTTATGAAATGGGTTTCCATGGCCCAGCAGCCGCACACAAGCCTAAGACCACCCTGCACAATGCCAAGCGTTGGCTGGGGTGGTGTAAAGCTTGCTGCCATTGGACTCTGGAGCAGTGGAAACACATTCTCTGGAGTGATGAATCACGTTTCACCATCTGCCAGTCCGACAACCAAATCTGGCTTTGGCGGATGCCAGGAGAACGCTACCTGTCTGAGTGCATAGTGCCAACTGTCAAGTTTGGTGGGGGAGGAATGATAGTCTGGGCCTGTTTTTCATGGTTCGTGCTAGGCCCCTTAGTTCCAGTGAAGGAAAATCTTAACACTACAGCATACAATGACACTCTAGACGATTCTGTGCATTCAACTTTGTGGCAACAGTTTGGGGAAGGCCCTTTCCTGTTTCAGCATGACAATGCCCCCGTGCACAAAGCGAGGTCCATACAGAAATGGTTTGTCGAGATCGGTGTGGAATAACTTGACTGGCCTGCCCAGAGCCCGGACCTCAACCATATCGAACACCTTTTGGATGAATTGGAACGCCGACTATGAGCCAGGCATAATCGCCCAACATCAGTGCCCGACCTCTCTAATGCTCTTGTGGCTGAATGGAAGCAATGTCCCAACATCTAGTGGAAAGCCTTCCCAGAAGAGTGGAGGCTGTTATGGCAGCAAATGGGGAGGCCAACTCCATATTAATGCACATGATTTTGGATTGAGATATTCCACATACTTTTGGTAATGTAGAGTACATCATCTAAAGGACAGAACAAAGTGAATTCTCTCTAACTGGGACAGTGTTTCCCCTCCTGTGTTCACAAACAGACCAAAGGTAGCTTTCTCTGCTGGTTTGACTGATTCAGGATCTGTAGGCCCATTCAATACTGAAACCACACTGGTATACTCCAGGGTCATCACCAACATCGGCAAGGCCTACAGCCCGATTACAGGTAACTTTCATAGAGTGACAGCCGGGAGATGCCTGTTTGTCTGTCCTTCCGTGTGCCTGAGTTTGTTACGCACGCCTCTATGAAGAGGGAACGCAACACCCTGCTACAACTAAACTCTCCGTGAAGCAAAAAAGGTATGGACTGTAGGTGCGAGTAAGGATGACAACAGGCAGAATGTGGTACCGTTTACAAGGACTTTATTCCTTTACACGGTAATATGGGGAAAAGGGGCTGGACAGAACCAAAGCAAAGAAAGTACATTTCAAAGCCCCCCCCCCTCTCCTTATCTTACCTGCCTAACCACTTTTACCTAATTTAGCACCACCTGGTGCCCTAACCAAAATACAGGGGGTGGTCCGCCCAGGTCTTACCTAGTGTGCCTAGACAGTGAATATACTACTACAGCAGAGAAAATCACAACACCTTTCAGTGGCTTCCTGCTCTTCACTGTGTGAGAAAATCATGGATGCTGTCATGGTCTAATATGAGCCAAAATGGCTCCTCTTACTTATATCAATAAAAACGTCTTGAAAGCAAGTAGAATCGTGCATCTTTTGTAAAGTACTGATCCAAAGACCGAAGGGTTGTTGTCATTATGGGTCAGGTGTTTGCAGTAAAGGACAAAACATAAAAAACTATGCTAAAACATTTAAATATCTTCGTTTACATTCTGCTATTTTGTTAAACCTGCTGCACATACTCTCCAATGTGTTTAATAGCATGTTGTACGGTTAGTCACTTGTAAATACTGTTAGTGAGCTGAATGTAGGAGAGAATTCTGGTTCAGTTCGTTGTAGATCATTTCCTCAACAACAGTTGCAGCCTTCTCACGGTCTTATACAGCACGGACTGAGCTGACCTGCTTGCGAGGCGAGTCTTATCAGAATGCCCCTGGCTATAGTTTCCATTTCTCCGTTGAGTGACCTGTCTTCTGTGCACGTGCTGCTTAGGAAGGAACACATAGACACACAGTCAAACACACACTATTGTTTTTGGACCGTGGAGCACTAAGGAAGAGCAACATCATTCCAACCCGATAGCAGCAGGTAGTTGACAACAGCTGACGTCAGCGGATCCGTCACTCAACAACAGGTGCAGACGTCTCACAGTCTTATACAACATTGATAGAGCTGACCAGCCCCAAAACGTGATCAAATCGTCTTGTTTTTAACCTTGACTTTTTCATGACGTGTCTCTTGTACACGTACTGCTTAACTGAGATGTGTGTATATAAGGAGGGGGTCTGAGCCTCATAAAGTGCATCATATCTGAAGAGGTATCGTTTCAGAATGAGGGGTGCTGTAGCTCTGCTTGTGTTGCTGTTCTGTCTGTCTGGGGCATGGACTCAGGAGGAGAGTGGACGGGTCAGAGAGAGTGACATCACTCAACAGGGACACAGTGCAGGGAGAGAGAGCCGAGGGAGCGAAGCTACAGAGGTGACCGGCGAACGTGCGACCACGCAACCTGACATCTGGGATGAGATGAAGGGCCTGAGAGACATGGTGATGGAGCAGAGAGAGAAGCTGAGGACGATGGAGGGCAGAGTGACAGCCTGTGAGGGTGAGGTAGAGACACAGAAAAACACAGTGATGGACCTAAGAATCCAGCTGATGGTCACTAAGGCCAAAGTGGCGGAACTGGAGAAAGATAATGCAGGTAACATTGGTCTATAAATACTGATCAAAAATATAAATGCAACAACTTTCCACAATTCTACTGAGTTACAGTTCATAGAAGGATGTCAGTCAATTGAAATAAATTCATTAGGCTCTGATCTATGGATTTCACATGACTGGGCAGGGGCGCAGCCATGGGTGGGCCTGGCCCCCAAGTGGGTGGGCCTATGCTTTCCCAGGCCCACTGGGAAGCAAGGCCCATCCAATCAGAATGATTTTTTTTCCACACAAAAGGGCTTTATTACAGACAGAAATACTCCTCAGTTTCATGTTACGAGAATTATGTTCTCAATGTTCATAACCCAATTCAATTAAACTACTCGGTCTGCAACCCAGAATTTGTAAGATACTGGTTGAATGAAACAGATGGAGGCCCAGCTATGATAGTCAAAAATCTATTTAAACATATCAATTCCATTAACATTGCATCAGCTGTCCGGGTGGCTGGTCTCAGACGATCCCGTAGATGCAGAAGAAGCCTGATGTGGAGGTCATGGGCTGGCGTTGTTACACATGGTCTGCGGTCATGAAACCGGTTGGATGTGCTGCCAAATTCTCTAAAACAACGTTGGAGGTGGCTTATGGTAGAGAAATTAACATTCAATTATCTGGCAACAGCTCTGGTGGCCATTCCTGCAGTCAGCATCAAAACTGCACATTTTAGAGTGGCCTTTTATTGTCCCCAGCACAAGGTGCACCTGTGTAATGATCTTACTGTTTAATCAGCTCCTATACTGTATATGCCACACCTGTCAGTTGGATGGATTATCTTGGCAAAGGAGAAATGCTCACTAACAGGGATGTAAGCAAATGTGTGCACAACATTTGAAAGGTATGGAACATTTCTGGGATTTCAGCTCATGAAACATGGGACCAACACTTCACATGTTGCGTTTATATTTTTGTTCTGTATATATTAATTTAATCAATATCATTACTAAACCACAAAACGTATTTCATATTTTGCTGGTGGAATATTGGTGTGTCTTTGATCTTCTTCAGCCCTGGAGGCCAGACTGAGTGCCAGTGAGAGAGAACTGACCACCACTAGGAATGATGTTGAGGAACTGAAGAGACAGAGCACAGGTAATGAAAGATCCAGACCCGGCCGTAGAGAGGAGCTACAGCTCACATCTAACGTCTCACCCTGTTGTTGTTTCAGTCACGGAGCATTCCACTGAACTATCATCGTGGGGACAGAACAAAATGAACGCTCTCTAAGTGGGACTGTGTGTTTTCTCTCCTGTATTCACAGACAGACCAAAAGTGGCTTTCTCTGCTGCTGGTTTGAACGATAAGGGACCCATAGGTCCCTTCAATACTGACGCCAACCTGGTCTACACCAGAGTCATCACCAACATCGGCAAGGCCTACAGCCCGATTACAGGTAAGATGCCTGTTTCTGTCCAGAGGTGGTGTTCCGTGTGCCAGAATGGAAGTGGAGAGAAGTAAAGAGTTGACCCCTCTCTTGTTGTCCTCTGCTGCAGGTGCCTTCACAGCACCAGTGAGAGGCGTCTACTACATCAGATTCACCGCTGCTCAACATGGGCTTGGTTACATGGGTATATCCATGTTAAAGAATGGGCAGGCGACCATGTCCAACTATCATTACAATAGCCATGGATACTGGATCCATTTATCTAATGGAGTCATTCTGGAGCTGGAGGAGGGAGACGTGGTGTACATGCGTCTCCCTGCGAGCTTCAGGCTCTATGATAACTCATATAATCAAAACATCTTCAGTGGCTTCCTGCTTTTCACTGTGTGAGAACATCAGAAATACTGTGATGGTCTCATGTGAAGAGGAGTTTGAATGTCAGGGCCTCGCGGAGCCACAAAAGCTCCTCTTACGATCAATAAACACATCTTGAAAAGGGGAGAAGAATCACACATCCTTAGTAAAGCTAAGATCTAAAGATCTAAGGGTTGTCATTATGAGCCAGATTTACTAAGTGACAATACACCAGAAGCAATGCTAAATCACACACTATACTGAACTGTACACTACTGAACTGTACACTACTGAACTGTACACTACTGAACTGTACACTACTGAACTGTACACTATACTGAACTGTACACTACTGAACTGTACACTATACTGAACTGTACACTACTGAACTGTACACTACTGAACTGTACACTACTGAACTGTACACTATACTGAACTGTACACTATACTGAACTGTACACTATACTGAACTGTACACTACTGAACTGTACACTATACTGAACTGTACACTACTGAACTGTACACTATACTGAACTGTACACTACTGAACTGTACACTACTGAACTGTACACTATACTGAACTGTACACTATACTGAACTGTACACTATACTGAACTGTACACTATACTGAACTGTACACTACTGAACTGTACACTACTGAACTGTACACTATACTGAACTGTACACTATACTGAACTGTACACTACTGAACTGTACACTACTGAACTGTACACTACTGAACTGTACACTACCGAACTGTACACTACTGAACTGTACACTACTGAACTGTACACTACTGAACTGTACACTATACTGAACTGTACACTATACTGAACTGTACACTACTGAACTGTACACTACTGAACTGTACACTACCGAACTGTACACTACTGAACTGTACACTACTGAACTGTACACTACTGAACTGTACACTACTGAACTGTACACTATACTGAACTGTACACTATACTGAACTGTACACTACTGAACTGTACACTATACTGAACTGTACACTACTGAACTGTACACTATACTGAACTGTACACTACTGAACTGTACACTATACTGAACTGTACACTATACTGAACTGTATACTATACTGAACTGTATACTATACTGAACTGTACACTACTGAACTGTACACTACTGAACTGTACACTATACTGAACTGTACACTACTGAACTGTACACTACTGAACTGTACACTACCGAACTGTACACTACTGAACTGTACACTACCGAACTGTACACTATACTGAACTGTACACTACTGAACTGTACACTATACTGAACTGTACACTACTGAACTGTACACTACTGAACTGTACACTATACTGAACTGTACACTACTGAACTGTACACTACTGAACTTTACACTACTGAACTGTACACTACTGAACTGTACACTACTGAACTGTACACTACCGAACTGTACACTATACTGAACTGTATACTATACTGAACTGTACACTATACTGAACTGTACACTACTGAACTGTACACTACTGAACTGTACACTACCGAACTGTACACTATACTGAACTGTATACTATACTGAACTGTACACTACTGAACTGTACACTACTGAACGGTACACTATACTGAACTGTACACTATACTGAACTGTACACTACTGAACTGTACACTATACTGAACTGTACACTATACTGAACTGTACACTACTGAACTGTACACTATACTGAACTGTACACTATACTGAACTGTACACTACTGAACTGTACACTACTGAACTGTACACTACTGAACTGTACACTATACTGAACTGTACACTATACTGAACTGTACACTACTGAACTGTACACTACTGAACTGTACACTATACTGAACTGTACACTATACTGAACTGTACACTACTGAACTGTACACTACTGAACTGTACACTATACTGAACTGTATACTATACTGAACTGTACACTATACTGAACTGTACACTATACTGAACTGTACACTACTGAACTGTACACTATACTGAACTGTACACTATACTGAACTGTACACTATACTGAACTGTACACTACTGAACTGTACACTATACTGAACTGTACACTATACTGAACTGTACACTACTGAACTGTACACTACTGGACTGTACACTATACTGAACTGTACACTATACTGAACTGTACACTATACTGAACTGTACACTACTGAACTGTACACTACTGGACTGTACACTATACTGAACTGTACACTACTGGACTGTACACTATACTGAACTGTACACTATACTGAACTGTATACTATACTGAACTGTACACTACTGAACTGTACACTATACTGAACTGTACACTACTGAACTGTACACTACTGAACTGTACACTACTGAACTGTACACTATACTGAACTGTACACTATACTGAACTGTACACTATACTGAACTGTACACTACTGAACTGTACACTATACTGAACTGTACACTACTGAACTGTACACTATACTGAACTGTACACTACTGAACTGTACACTACTGAACTGTACACTATACTGAACTGTACACTATACTGAACTGTACACTATACTGAACTGTACACTATACTGAACTGTACACTACTGAACTGTACACTACTGAACTGTACACTATACTGAACTGTACACTATACTGAACTGTACACTACTGAACTGTACACTACTGAACTGTACACTACTGAACTGTACACTACCGAACTGTACACTACTGAACTGTACACTACTGAACTGTACACTACTGAACTGTACACTATACTGAACTGTACACTATACTGAACTGTACACTACTGAACTGTACACTACTGAACTGTACACTACCGAACTGTACACTACTGAACTGTACACTACTGAACTGTACACTACTGAACTGTACACTACTGAACTGTACACTATACTGAACTGTACACTATACTGAACTGTACACTACTGAACTGTACACTATACTGAACTGTACACTACTGAACTGTACACTATACTGAACTGTACACTACTGAACTGTACACTATACTGAACTGTACACTATACTGAACTGTATACTATACTGAACTGTATACTATACTGAACTGTACACTACTGAACTGTACACTACTGAACTGTACACTATACTGAACTGTACACTACTGAACTGTACACTACTGAACTGTACACTACCGAACTGTACACTACTGAACTGTACACTACCGAACTGTACACTATACTGAACTGTACACTACTGAACTGTACACTATACTGAACTGTACACTACTGAACTGTACACTACTGAACTGTACACTATACTGAACTGTACACTACTGAACTGTACACTACTGAACTTTACACTACTGAACTGTACACTACTGAACTGTACACTACTGAACTGTACACTACCGAACTGTACACTATACTGAACTGTATACTATACTGAACTGTACACTATACTGAACTGTACACTACTGAACTGTACACTACTGAACTGTACACTACCGAACTGTACACTATACTGAACTGTATACTATACTGAACTGTACACTACTGAACTGTACACTACTGAACGGTACACTATACTGAACTGTACACTATACTGAACTGTACACTACTGAACTGTACACTATACTGAACTGTACACTATACTGAACTGTACACTACTGAACTGTACACTATACTGAACTGTACACTATACTGAACTGTACACTACTGAACTGTACACTACTGAACTGTACACTACTGAACTGTACACTATACT
The DNA here is from genome assembly GCF_057628025.1 of Oncorhynchus mykiss. Lineage (NCBI taxonomy): Eukaryota > Metazoa > Chordata > Actinopteri > Salmoniformes > Salmonidae > Oncorhynchus > Oncorhynchus mykiss. The sequence goes on from NC_143039.1 coordinate 25,741,083, forward strand.
GAACTGTACACTATACTGAACTGTACACTACTGAACTGTACACTACTGAACTGTACACTATACTGAACTGTACACTATACTGAACTGTACACTACTGAACTGTACACTACTGAACTGTACACTATACTGAACTGTATACTATACTGAACTGTACACTATACTGAACTGTACACTATACTGAACTGTACACTACTGAACTGTACACTATACTGAACTGTACACTATACTGAACTGTACACTATACTGAACTGTACACTACTGAACTGTACACTATACTGAACTGTACACTATACTGAACTGTACACTACTGAACTGTACACTACTGGACTGTACACTATACTGAACTGTACACTATACTGAACTGTACACTATACTGAACTGTACACTACTGAACTGTACACTACTGAACTGTACACTATACTGAACTGTATACTATACTGAACTGTACACTATACTGAACTGTACACTATACTGAACTGTACACTACTGAACTGTACACTACTGAACTGTACACTATACTGAACTGTATACTATACTGAACTGTACACTATACTGAACTGTACACTATACTGAACTGTACACTACTGAACTGTACACTATACTGAACTGTACACTATACTGAACTGTACACTATACTGAACTGTACACTACTGAACTGTACACTACTGAACTGTACACTACTGAACTGCTCCCTCTCTCCATCCCTCAGCGGTAAAGACCAGAGGCAGTGGCCCAAATCACAACGTAGAACAACTCCCATTTATATGTTGACAATGCCTGAGGTCACTGGGCTATTAACAGCACGGTTTTACTCATTAAGTTGTGTCGTTTTATATGACTGTTGTTATTGTTTTAAGTCATATTCTTAGCCTCTCCCTTTCTCTGGTCTATCCAACCGGGTGTCTCCCTTTCTCTGGTCTATCCAACCAGATGTGTCTCCCTCTCTCTGGTCTATCCAACCGGGTGTGTCTCCCTCTCTCTGGTCTATCCAACCAGATGTGTCTCCTTCTCTGGTCTATCCAACCAGGTGTGTCTCCCTCTCTCTGGTCTATCCAACCGGGTGTCTCCCTCTCTCTGGTCTATCCAACCGGGTGTCTCCCTTTCTCTGGTCTATCCAACCGGGTGTGTGTCCTTCTCTCTGGTCTATCCAACCGGGTGTCTCCCTCTCTCTGGTCTATCCAACCAGGTGTGTCTCCTTCTCTCTGGTCTATCCAACCGGGTGTCTCCCTCTCTCTGGTCTATCCAACCAGGTGTGTGTCCTTCTCTCTGGTCTATCCAACCGGGTGTGTCTCCCTTTCTCTGGTCTATCCAACCGGGTGTGTCTCTTTCTCTCTGGTCTATCCAACCGGGTGTGTCTCCCTTTCTCTGGTCTATCCAACCAGGTGTGTCTCCTTCTCTCTGGTCTATCCAACCAGGTGTGTCTCCCTCTCTCTGGTCTATCCAACCGGGTGTGTCTCCCTCTCTCTGGTCTATCCAACCAGATGTGTCTCCTTCTCTGGTCTATCCAACCAGGTGAGTCTCACTCTCTCTGGTCTATCCAACCGGGTGTCTCCCTCTCTCTGGTCTATCCAACCGGGTGTCTCCCTTTCTCTGGTCTATCCAACCGGGTGTGTGTCCTTCTCTCTGGTCTATCCAACCGGGTGTCTCCCTTTCTCTGGTCTATCCAACCAGGTGTGTCTCCTTCTCTCTGGTCTATCCAACCAGGTGTCTCCCTCTCTCTGGTCTATCCAACCGGGTGTCTCCCTCTCTCTGGTCTATCCAACCAGGTGTGTGTCCTTCTCTCTGGTCTATCCAACCGGGTGTGTCTCCATTTCTCTGGTCTATCCAACCGGGTGTGTCTCCTTCTCTCTGGTCTATCCAACCAGGTGTGTGTCCTTCTCTCTGGTCTATCCAATCGGGTGTGTCTCCCTTTCTCTGGTCTATCCAACCGGGTGTGTCTCCTTCTCTCTGGTCTATCCAACCGGGTGTGTCTCCCTTTCTCTGGTCTATCCAACCGGGTGTCTCCTTCTCTCTGGTCTATCCAACCGGGTGTGTCTCCCTTTCTCTGGTCTATCCAACCTGGTGTGTCTCCTTCTCTCTGGTCTATCCAACCAGGTGTGTCTCCCTCTCTCTGGTCTATCCAACCGGGTGTGTCTCCCTCTCTCTGGTCTATCCAACCAGGTGTGTTTTCCTCTCTCTGGTCTATCCAACCGGGTGTGTGTCCCTTTCTCTGGTCTATCCAACAGGGTGTGTGTCCCTCTCTCTGGTCTATCCAACCGGGTGTGTCTCCCTTTCTCTGGTCTATCCAACCGGGTGTCTCCCTCTCTCTGGTCTATCCAACCGGGTGTGTGTCCCTCTCTCTGGTCTATCCAACCGGGTGTGTCTCCCTCTCTCTGGTCTATCCAACCGGGTGTGTGTCCCTCTCTCTGGTCTATCCAACCGGGTGTGTGTCCCTCTCTCTGGTTAGAGGACAGACAAGCAGGGTGTTAACACACATCTGTCATTTGCTGGTAAATGTGTTTCCCCTGTTAGCAATGTGATGACCTGCAGGCCAAGGGAGGAGGTAGACACTGACATATTTAGCTTTGTGTTTTGTGGCTGTTAAAGTCCCTTCTGGGATCAGCAGGTGTAACTTATTTGCGTCTCGTTCTCAGCATCCCTCTCCCTCTCTCTCTGTCTCTCCCTCTCTCTGTCTCTCCCTCTCTCTGTCTCTCTCTCTCTCTGTCTGTCTCTCTCTCTCTCTCTCTCTCTCCCTCTCTCTCCCTCTCTCTCTGTCTCTCCCTCTCTCTCTGTCTCTCTCTCTCTCCCTCTCTCTCTGTCTCCCCCTCTCTCTCTGTCTCCCCCTCTCTCTCTGTCTCTCCCTCTCTCTCTGTCTCTCTCTCTCTGTATGTCTCTCTCTCTCTCTCTCCCTCTCTCTCTCCCCCTCTCTCTCTGTCTCCCCCTCTCTCTCTGTCTCTCTCTCCCTCTCTATCTCTGTCTCTCCCTCTCTCTCTGTCTCTCTCCCTCTCTCTCTCTGTCTCTCTCCCTCTCTCTCTGTCTCGCTCTCTCTCTGTCTCTCCCTCTCTCTCTTTCTCTGTCTCTCTCCCTCTCTCTCGCTCTCTCTCTCCCTCTCTCTCTGTCTCTCTCTGTGTGTCTCTCTCTCTCTCTCTCTCTCTCTCTGTCTCTCTCTCTCTCTGTCTTTCTCTCTCTCTGTCTCTCTGTCTCTCTCTCAATTCAATTCAATTCAATTCAGGTCTCTGTCTGTCTGTCTGTCTGTCTGTCTGTCTGTCTGTCTGTCTGTCTGTCTGTCTGTCTGTCTCTCTCTCTCTCTCTCGCTCTCTCGCTCTCTCGCTCTCTCGCTCTCTCGCTCTCGCTCTCGCTCTCTCGCTCTCGCTCTCTCGCTCTCGCTCTCTCGCTCTCTCTGTCTCTGTCTCTGTCTCTGTCTCTGTCTCTGTCTCTCTCTCAATTCAATTCGCTTTATTGGCATGACGCAACAATGTACATAATGCCAAAACTTATTTTGGATATTTACAATATAAAAAATAAATATAAATGAGAATTAAAATTGTCAACGGGACAACAGTAACAACAATAACAATAGGCATACAGTAAAGTACATGTGCAGGCAGCAATGTAGTGCGCTGCCAACCCACAGCTCTCTGCATCCTCCCCCAACAGGACGGGTAGCCTACTCTCATCAGAGAGGTCTTTGAAACCTTGAATAAGGGTTTCAAATTTGGGAAAATGAAACTCTCTAATTGTTTTATATTTTTTACATTTTGTCAGGAAATGCAGCTCCGTCTCAGGTTCTGCTGTTGTGCAGTGGTCTCTCTCTCTATCTCTCTCTCTCATATATATATATATATATCTTTCTCTTTCTCCCTCTCCCTGTCTCTCTCTCTCTCCCTGTCTCTCCCTCTCTCACTGTCTCTCCCTCTCTCCCTGTCTCTCTCTCTATCTCTCTCTCTCTCATATATATATACATATATATCTATCTCTCTCTCTCATATATATATCTCTTTCTCTCATATATATATATATATATATATATATATATATATCTTTCTCATATATATATATATATATATACAGTGCCTTGCGAAAGTATTCGGCCCCCTTGAACTTTGCGACCTTTTGCCACATTTCAGGCTTCAAACATAAAGATATAAAACTGTATTTTTTTGTGAAGAATCAACAACAAGTGGATATTAGTTATAACAATCCATTTATTGGATATTTCAAACTTTTTTAACAAATCAAAAACTGAAAAATGGGCGTGCAAAATTATTCAGCCCCTTTACTTTCAGTGCAGCAAACTCTCTCCAGAAGTTCAGTGAGGATCTCTGAATGATCCAATGTTGACCTAAATGACTAATGATGATAAATACAATCCACCTGTGTGTAATCAAGTCTCCGTATAAATGCACCTGCACTGTGATAGTCTCAGAGGTCCGTTAAAAGCGCAGAGAGCATCATGAAGAACAAGGAACACACCAGGCAGGTCCGAGATACTGTTGTGAAGAAGTTTAGAGCCGGATTTGGATACAAAAAGATTTCCCAAGCTTTAAACATCCCAAGGAGCACTGTGCAAGCGATAATATTGAAATGGAAGGAGTATCAGACCACTGCAAATCTACCAAGACCTGGCCGTCCTTCTAAACTTTCAGCTCATACAAGGAGAAGATTGATCAGAGATGCAGCCAAGAGGCCCATGATCACTCTGGATGAACTGCAGAGATCTACAGCTGAGGTGGGAGACTGTCCATAGGACAGCAATCAGTCGTATATTGCACAAATCTGGCCTTTATGGAAGAGTGGCAAGAAGAAAGCCATTTCTTAAAGATATCCATAAAAAGTGTTTTTTAAAGTTTGCCACAAGCCACCTGGGAGACACACCAAACATGTGGAAGAAGGTGCTTTGGTCAGATGAAACCAAAATTGAACTTTTTGGCAACAATGCAAAACGTTATGTTTGGCGTAAAAGCAACACAGCTGAACACACCATCCCCACTGTCAAACATGGTGGTGGCAGCATCATGGTTTGGGCCTGCTTTTCTTCAGCGGGGACAGGGAAGATGGTTAAAATTGATGGGAAGATGGATGGAGCCAAATACAGGACCATTCTGGAAGAAAACCTGATGGAGTCTGCAAAAGACCTGAGACTGGGACGGATATTTGTCTTCCAACAAGACAATGATCCAAAACGTAAAGCAAAATCTACAATGGAATGGTTCAAAAATAAACATATCCAGGTGTTAGAATGGCCAAGTCAAAGTCCAGACCTGAATCCAATCGAGCATCTGTGGAAAGAACTGAAAACTGCTGTTCACAAATGCTCTCCATCCAACCTCACTGAGCTCGAGCTGTTTTGCAAGGAGGAATGGGAAAAAATGTCAGTCTCTCGATGTGCAAAACTGATAGAGACATACCCCAAGCGACTTACAGCTGTAATCGCAGCAAAAGGTGGCGCTACAAAGTATTAACTTAAGGGGGCTGAATAATTTTGCACGCCCAATTTTTCAGTTTTTGATTTGTTAAAAAAGTTTGAAATATCCAATAAATGTCGTTCCACTTCATGATTGTGTCCCACTTGTTGTTGATTCTTCACAAAAAAATACAGTTGTATATCTTTATGTTTGAAGCCTGAAATGTGTCAAAAGGTCGCAAAGTTCAAGGGGGCCGAATACTTTCGCAAGGCACTGTATATATCTTTATCTCTTTCTCTCATATATATATATATATATATCTATCGCTCTCTCTCATATAGATATATATCTCTTTCTCTCATATATATATATATATCTTTCTCTCTCTCTCCCTCTCTCTCCCTGTCTCTCCCTCTCTCCCTGTTTCTCCCTCTCTCCCTCTCTCCCTCTCTCTCTGTCTCTCTGTCTCTCCCTCTCTCTCCCTGTCTCTCCCTCTCCCCCTGTCTCTCTGTCTCTCCCTCTCTCCCCCTCTCTCTATCTCCCTGTCTCTCCCTCTCTCCCTGTCTCTCCCTCTCTCTCTGTCTCTCCCTCTCTCTCCCTCTCTCCCTGTCCTTCTCTCTCCCTCTCTCCCTGTCTCTCTCTCTCTCTCTCCCTCTCTCCCTGTCTCTGTCTCTCTCTCCCTCTCTCCCTGTCTCTGTCTCTCTCTCCCGCTCTCTCTGTCTCTCCCTGTCTCTCTGTCTCTCTCTGTCTCTCCCTGTCTCTCTGTCTCTCCCTCTCTCGTGTCCTGCTGTAAAAGTGCCACCACTCCACCCTGCAGATTGCCCCTCCCTCTCACAGTACAGGTGGTTACATGGTGGTGTAACACACCCTCCCCACTTTATCCCCCTTTTCTCTCCTCCCTCTCTCCTCCCCTTCTCCTGGTGTATAGCAGTCAGCCCAGACAATCGTGGGCTCAGTCTAGTCAACTAGAGAGAGAGAGAGAGAGAATACAGCACAAGACCTCTGGAGTACCACTGGCAACGGGACGGTTTTCTTTTACATACATACACACTCCCATTCACACTTTCTTCCACACACACAGACTCGGAAGCGGCAGCATGTTGGTGAACAGGGTCTGGCATGTGGTGTGTGTGCTCTGCTGTGTGTGTGTGTCGGTGTGTGTGAACGCAGAGGAATACGAAATGAACTACGCAGACAACTATGAAAATGAGATTACACAGGACCAACAGGACGGTACGTCTCGCTCTTTCACTCCTTCATTTCTTCCCTTGTTCTTCTGTCTCTCAGTTTCTCTCATTGACCTGCTCCCCCTTTTCTCTCTCTGTTTCACTTGTTCACCTGAGACCTACAATCTAGAGGTGGCTTGTAATGGCTGACTGTGGATTGACAGTGTGGTGTCTGGTTCCCTCTCCCTCCAGGGGACTCCCCTATGACTACCTGCCAGGCTACAGAGCTCTCTCGCTGGAACAAACTCTTTGTGGCTCTGGAGGACTCCCACCAGAGGGATATGATGCTGATGGAAGCCCTGGAGCAACGCTGTGGAACCCCGGGAGTCTGCCAGCAGTGCCTGCCTGCCATCGAAGCAGTTTGCCGGGGGCAGGCAGAGCAGGCGAGCCCCAGGCTCCATCGAGGCCTAGTGGAGCTGAAGGAGGAGGTAACAGAACGAGAGGGGAGGATGAATTCTTCAATACAGCAGATCAGGCAGGAGGGAGCAGAAAGTTATGGGAGGATGATGGCTGTGTTACATCATCTCCTTCAGAACAGCAAAGAGCAGAACCATAGACTACATCGATTGGAGGAGAGTAAGCTGAAAGGGGAGGTGACAGAAGGGGCTGGATCTTTTGGAGCCGGGCATAGAGAAGCAGAGCCAATCAGGACAGGGCATAAAGAGAATGGATTTAGGGGAGGCGCTTAGTGGGACAGGTAGACCAATAGGGACGAGACCTGGCAGTGTAGGGGTGGGTCTCGGACTGGGTTTGGGCATGAAGCTGTTCCCGTCAAGCACAAAGAAACAGGAAGTGACATCATCGGACCCGGGAAAGATTGAGCGGCCTCTGGTTGCTATAGCGATGGAAAAGCAAAAGGTACAGACCCAGCTAGGCCTAATATCCTCTGTAGGGAACGAAGGATGAAAAAAGACGAGGAGAAATTAAAGGAAGGATATCTGATGGATATTGTCCTCTATCAGGGACTGAATTAAAACTAAAATATAAACTTTTTGAAATTTTGAAATTTTATACAATAGTAAAGCAAAACAATCGCCTTGAAATATGTTTAGTATTCTTTTAAATTCTGTATAATTAAAGGAAATGCTCTGTGACTCTAATTGTCTAAGTGATGAATAAAGATTTGTTAAACTTTTTAATTGGTGGAAAGGGTTCCTCCTGTCTCAAGTTATACACCCACCATCTTTACCAGGGAAACTTGTCATCATGGACATTGTGGACAATAACAGGATTGTCTCAGATACTGTTGACATCTCAGCTATAATCAGACACAGTCCTCTTTCTCATTACTGAGTTTATACACTTTAACAAACTGTGTGTGTGTGTGTGTGTGTGTGTGTGTCGGTGCGTGCTGGCGTGTGTGTGTGTTGGGGTGTGTGTGTGTGGGTGACATGAAGAGAGTTTTCCATATAAAGTAGCAGCCAGCTGGAGGGTGTGTTTGGAAACTGTCAGCTTTTCTCTCTTTTCTTCAAGACCTAGTTTCAAAATGTCACAGGGTTCAAGGTATTTGAAACCCACCATCCTCGTTTACCTTCATTGTGACCTGACACAACGATAGACGAGACAAGAGGAGACAAGAGGAGAGGAGAGAAGAGGAGAGATGACTAGAGGAGAGGAGAGGAGGGGAGACGAGAGACGACGAGAGGAGAGGAGACGAGAGGAGAGACGACGAGAGGAGAGGAGAGGAGAGATGACGAGAGGAGAGGAGAGGAGGGGAGACGAGAGGAGAGGAGGGGAGAGGAGAGGAGAGGAGAGATGAGATGAGGAGACAAGAGATGAGGAGACGAGAGATGACGAGACGAGAGGAGACGAGAGGAGACGAGAGGAGAGACGAGAGGAGAGGAGACGAGAGGAGAGGAGACGAGAGGAGAGGAGGGGAGACGAGAGGAGAGGAGACGAGAGGAGAGACGAGAGGAGAGATGAGGAGACGAGAGATGACGAGAGGAGAGGAGAGGAGAGATGAGGAGACGAGAGGAGACGAGAGGAGAGACGACGAGAGGAGAGGAGGGGAGACGAGAGGAGAGATGAGGAGACGAGAGATGACGAGAGGAGAGGAGACGAGAGGAGAGGAGGGGAGAGGAGAGATGACGAGACGAGAGGAGAAGAGAGATGACGAGAGGAGAGGAGACGAGAGATGACGAGAGGAGAGGAGACGAGAGATGACGAGAGGAGACGAGAGGAGAGATGAGAGGTTATTATTAGTCTTAATCACAGCATCCACTCACAAACAGCTGCTATCAGATGGATAGATACACTCCCCCATCCTCCTCTCTCCCATACTCCTCTCTCCCATCCTCCTCTCCCCATCCTCCTCTCTCCCATCCTGCTCTCCCCCATCCTCCTCTCCCCCATCCTCCTCTCTCCCATCCTGTTCTCCCCCATCCTCCTCTCTCCCATCCTGCTCTCTCCCATCCTCCTCTCTCCCATCCTGCTCTCCCCCATCCTCCTCTCTCCCATCCTCTTCTCCCCCATGCTGCTCTCTCCCATCCTGCTCTCCCCCATCCTCCTCTCTCCCACCCTCCTCTCTCCCACCCTCCTCTCTCCCATCCTGCTCTCTCCCATCCTGCTCTCTCCCATCCTGCTCTCTCCCATCCTCCTCTCTCCCATCCTGCTCTCTCCCATCCTGCTCTCTCCCATCCTGCTCTCTCCCATCCTGCTCTCTCCCATCCTGCTCTCCCTCATCCTCCTCTCTCCCATCCTGCTCTCTCCCATCCTCCTCTCTCCCATCCTGCTCTCTCCCATCCTGCTCTCTCCCATCCTGCTCTCTCCCATCCTGCTCTCCCCCATCCTCCTCTCTCCCATCCTGCTCTCTCCCATCCACCTCTCTCCCATCCTGCTCTCTCCCATCCTCCTCTCTCCCATCCTGCTCTCTCCCATCCTCCTCTCTCCCATCCTCCTCTCTCCCATCCATCTCTCTCCCATCCATCTCTCTCCCATCCTCCTCTCTCCCATCCTGCTCTCTCCCATCCTGCTCTCTCCCATCCTCCTCTCTCCCATCCTCCTCTCTCCCATCCACCTCTCTCCCATCCTCCTCTCTCCCATCCTCCCATCCTCCTCTCTCCCATCCTGCTCTCTCCCATCCTCCTCTCTCCCATCCACCTCTCTCCCATCCTGCTCTCTCCCATCCTGCTCTCTCCCATCCTGCTCTCTCCCATCCTCCTCTCTCCCATCCTCCTCTCTCCCAACCTGCTCTCTCCCATCCTGCTCTCTCCCATCCTCCTCTCTCCCATCCTCCTCTCTCCCATCCTCCTCTCTCCCTCTCTCTTGCCCTCCCTCTGGCTGTCTGTCTCTCTCTCTCTCCCCCTCCCTCTGGCTCTGTCTCTCTCTCTCTCCCTCCGGCTCTGTCTCTCTCTCTCTCTCCCTCCCTCTGGCTATCTGTCTCTCTATCGCCCTCCCCCTGGCTGTCTGTCTCTCGCTCTCCCTCCCTCTCCCTGGCTGTCTGTCTCTCGCTCTCCCTCCCTCCCTCTGGCTGTCTCTCTCTCTCTCTCTCCCTCCCTCTGTCTGTCTCTCTCTGTCTCTCTCTCTCCCTCCCTCCCTCCCTCCGTCTCCCTCCCTCCCTCCGTCTGTCTCTCTTTCTCCCTCCCTCTGGCTGTCTGTCTCTATAGTTGGCATTGATCACCTTCGCTAACCCTCAGCTGGCTAGCATAGTCAGTGACACTTTACCATGTGAAACTCAGCCAACACACACACATACACACACAGTCAGTAAGAGAGCAAATCACAGTAAGACAGTGAGGTTTTAATATGACATCACACTATCACAATAGCCAGTAAGACAACACAGTATTGGTACTTCACAACAATTACAACAACTACAATACAAAATAGATATATTTACTATTCACATTGGGGTAGGTAGATGTTTTTCCTAACCACTGATACAGGGTCAGATATTTTGACACCTCCTAATGGTTAAGTTAAGGATTGGAGTTGGTGTATCTGATTCTAGATCTGTGGTTAAAGACAGCTATTTTAGCTCAAGCATTAACATTCACCATAGAGTCCTCTTATATACACACTGACCTCAGAGAGAGAGAGAGAGAGAGAGAGAGAGAGAGAGAGAGAGAGAGAGAGAGAGAGCAAACCCCCTGGGAAAAGAGAGAATGACAGAAACATAGATAGAAGGGGAGTGGTCTATTTGATTGGTAAGTCCAGAATCTTTGTGCGTGCGTGTGTGCTATTTAATTGGCGAGTCCAGAATCTCTTCGTACTCTTCTCTCTGTTTCCTCCCACTTCCTCGAGAGGGGAGGAGCTTCACTGTAACAAGCCAACCCACGCTCGCCACCACCACCACACCCCCTATGACCTCACACACTGAGGGAACCAATGGCACAACAGCGATCTCCAGCACCATAGCGACCGGTACTTCCAGACCCTGTGTAGCCGACACCAAAGCTGGGTGAAGTCGGGTGAGGCCATGGGTCACCCCCACGAACCCCCCAGCAGAGCACACAGCTACCCCCAGGACGATGCACCAAGCCTGGAGACTGGCCGGCCACACTGGCCCCTGTCGGAGGAGAAGCATGGAGACTGCGGTGCTCAGACAGCCGGTCCAACTGACAGTGAACAGAGCGGTGCCGACACTGACCCGCTCCTTCAGAGAGCGGTACATGACTAGAGCCAGAGACATCCATAGTCCTGCGAGAACAGTCAGGGACCAACCAAACGCTTCCCGCCAGAACTGGGCCGATTGTTGTGCCGGTGTCGCACTATTGGGCATCCCTGACCCGGTCCCGTTGTTGTTCTCATCCAGCCCTGTTGGGTTAGGAACGAGCGCCAGACCCAGTCCTAACACGCCTGTCGCTACGGTGACCAGGTCCACCAATCCCAGCCGTTCGTCCAGGAGCAACAACGCCAGAGTGGCCGACAGGACGGTGGTCGCCAGGCGCCAGGTTGTCAACATGGCCTCGTCGTCGCCGAGGGAGACGAAGGATAAGGACGAGTAAGCGCAGCAGAGGGAGAAGGAGTGAGTCAGACCGTACAGGAGCAGCTTCCGCCGATAGCCCTTTGAGCCAAAGGCCGTCTCCGCCCGTTTCATTGGTACAGTCCCATAGAGCAGCTGGAGGATGGATCGTACCAAGAGGAGAGTTAAGGGTGGGAGGTTAAAGTGTGAGGCGGCCAGGCGTGTCAGAACACACACACAGCCGTGAGCCAGCCCCGCCAAGACCACACTGGCCCACGTGAGCCGAGACGCAGAGACAGACGCCTCGCCGAAACTCGCTAGCTGCTCCCCTACTCCCCCTCCTGTACCCTTCCCTCCTCCCTCCACACCCCCCTCCCCTCCCCCCATGGGAGGTCTAGGGGGTGTGTCTTTGTTTTTGTCCTTCCCTCCAAACAGAGCACCGGCCTTTCCTGTCCACTTCCTGGTTCCTGTCAGCTGTTTCTTGTCCGAGGTCTCCTCCAGGAAGGAGCCAAAGTCCTCGAAGGAGGGAGCATCATCGTACCCCTCGTCTCCGGGCTGGGGGAAGTGTGTGTGTGTGTGGGGTGTGTGTGGGGCGTACTTGGCGGTGACGGTGTGAGGGTGGATCTTCACCCGTTTCTTGGAGCCGTCCAGGAGGTGTGTGGATTCCATGGTTACTCACCTGTAGGGAGGAGAGGTGAGGACAAACGTTAGACACCGACACACACCCCTCAGACAGAAACAGAGGGGTTTCACCTAATGGCATTGTCTTCCGACCGCATTGCCATGAACTATCTATGAGTGCAGACGGAGTCGTCTTTCTGACGTGAGACCCTCTTCTGTGTCTGTCAGGTGACTCAGTCAGTGGTTGTAATTCACTGTTCTGACGCAGAGGATGCTGCTGCAGTGGACACACACACACCTTCTACAATATACACAGACAGTAGACACACACACCTTCTACAATATACACAGACAGTAGACACACACAAACCTTCTACAATATACACAGACAGTAGACACACACACCTTCTACAATATACACAGACAGTAGACACACACACACCTTCTATAATGTACACAGACAGTAGACACACACACCTTCTACAAAATACACAGACAGTAGACACACACACACCTTCTACAATATACACAGACAGTAGACAGTAGGCACACACACCTTCTACAATGTACACAGACAGTAGACAGTAGACACACACACCTACAATATACACAGACAGTAGACACACACACACCTTCTACAATATACACAGACAGTAGACACACACACCTACAATATACACAGACAGTAGACACACACACCTACAATATACACAGACAGTAGACACACACACACCTACAATATACACAGACAGTAGACACACACACCTACAATATACACAGACAGTAGACACACACACCTACAATATACACAGACAGTAGACACACACACCTTCTACAATATACACAGACAGTAGACACACACACCTACAATATACACAGACAGTAGTCACACACCTACAATATACACAGACAGTAGACACACACACCTACAATATACACAGACAGTAGACACACACACCTACAATATACACAGACAGTAGACACACACACACCTACAATATACACAGACAGTAGACACACACACCTACAATATACACAGACAGTAGACACACACACCTTCTACAATATACACAGACAGTAGACACACACACCTACAATATACACAGACAGTAGTCACACACCTACAATATACACAGACAGTAGACACACACACCTACAATATACACAGACAGTAGACACACACACCTACAATATACACAGACAGTAGACACACACACACCTAGAATATACACAGACAGTAGACACACACACCTACAATATACACAGACAGTAGACACACACACCTACAATATACACAGACAGTAGACACACACACCTTCTACAATATACACAGACAGTAGACACACACACCTACAATATACACAGACAGTAGTCACACACCTACAATATACACAGACAGTAGACACACACACCTACAATATACACAGACAGTAGACACACACACCTACAATATACACAGACAGTAGACACACACACACCTACAATATACACAGACAGTAGACACACACACCTACAATATACACAGACAGTTGACACACACACCTACAATATACACAGACAGTAGACACACACCTACAATATACACAGACAGTAGACACACACACCTTCTACAATATACACAGACAGTAGACACACACCTACAATATACACAGACAGTAGACACACACACCTACAATATACACAGATAGTAGACACACACACACCTACAATATACACAGACAGTTGACACACACACCTACAATATACACAGACAGTAGACACACACCTACAATATACACAGACAGTAGACACACACACACACCTACAATATACACAGACAGTAGACACACACCTTCTACAATATACACAGACAGTAGACACACACCTTCTACAATATACACAGACAGTAGACACACACACACCTACAATATACAGACAGTAGTCACACAGTAGACACACACACACCTACAATATACACAGACAGTAGACACACACACTTTCTACAATATACACAGACAGTAGACACACACCTTCTACAATATACACAGACAGTAGACACACACCTACAATATACACAGACAGTAGACACACACACCTACAATATACACAGACAGTAGACACACACACCTTCTACAATATACACAGACAGTAGACACACACCTACAATATACACAGACAGTAGACACACACCTAAGTAAATCTACAGTCTGTTTTATGAGACAGACAGGGTTTGGGCGCAGGTCATCTGAGTGTGGCCCCCAGGACTGTGTTACCCATTGAGCTATGTATAGAAAGAGCTTCAGCAGGTTTTCAGGTCTCAGGTATGGTTACTCATGGTGACTCAATCACTGACTGTTCTAATAAGGACAGAATGCTGTCTGGCTGGCTGGATGCTGACTAAAAAGATGCCACGAGTCTGTGTGGTGGGGTGCGTGCACGTGTCATCTTGTCACTGGGCGAGAGAGAGGATGAGTGTGTGTCTTGTCAAGGTTACACACACACGGTCCGTGCTGGATTTATGATTGGAACGAGGCGCGTACCCGCGCACAGGAAGTAATGCTGCTGTACGCGGCAGGACAAATAATCACCACAATTATAGAAACCACAAAATAAACAGAAAACAGCCCCACCGCGGTATGGTCGATACCGTGTCAGTTAGCCGACTATTCCACCGTCATTATTCCCTGCTCGCGCGTAGATTGATTACTAAATCAACTGATATGTGTAACTACTACCAGAAACTCACCTACTGTATTGCGTCAATTCGGTGCCCTCCGCTCATTCACCGAACAAATGTCTTCTGTCAGATCAGGGAAAGAGGCATCCTTCCACCCGCTTTCCTCCTCATGGGTGGTTTGGCGTGCCTCCAAGGTTACCAGTCGCCCAACGGGTCTATCTGGCTCCTCCAACCGCCGGTAGAGCACTGTTGTCGACCACAGGGGTAGAGAGTGTCGGTGATAAAAATCCTTCCTCCTTTTCTGTCTCCCGATCCCTCACCCGTCCTCCCTCACTCACACACACAGCAGCTGCGCTTCTCAGCTTGCCCGACCGTGGAGAGAGAGAGTGAGAGAAGAGGGAACGATGTCATTATGCTTAAGCATGCATAGCGACCAAAAATCATCATCATAAACACTGACCACTGTCAGTCACGTTTGTGTGTGTGCGCGTTTATGTATGCACGCACGCACGCACGCACAACCACACACGCACAAACTCACGCACACACACAGAGACAGATCTGGTCCCAGCGGGGAACTAATGGTCCTTCTCTATCCCACATCTATATTTCATCACCTTCTCAACGCTCCTCTGCTGTAGGGAATGATGATAGTCTATCTCTCTCTCTCTCTCTCTCTCTCTCTCTCTCTCTGACTTTCTCTCTCCTGGGTTGTCATTATGTGTGTGTGCCTGCGTGCATGCAAGCATGTGTTTGTGTCATGGCTTGTACCCCATACCAGTAATTACCTCTTCCTTTAGCTGCATGCAGTCTATAGTTTGTCCCTGAGGCTGGTTGACAGACAGACAGTTAGACAGGAAGCAGTCTATTAGTGAGACCAGACCTGCCATATGGGTAACCCACTAACACAGCGCTTTCTCTACAGTAATGAGTAGCGTATTATCTTCCTGTCTGTCAGTTAAGCAGACAGACAGACAGACAGACAGACAGACAGACAGACAGGGAAGGGCTCTGGGTTGGAGGAGAGGGGTGCTATGGCTCTATTCAGTCCAACAGCCGTAATATAATCTGTCTGTCTGCCTGTCTGCGTTCCTGTCTGCGTTCCTGTCTGTCTGTCTGTCTGTCCGTCCGTCCGCAAAACAGACAGTGTGTGTTAGGTTGCTTCTCGGGAGGAAATATGTTCTGTTTCTATGGCAACTGTGAAGAGGAGAGCGCTATAAGCGTTTTATGGGACTATTCAATAACTATATTATGGAGAAGTTTACCAACAGAGCCTGTGTAGAGAGAGAGAGAGAGAGAGAGAGAGAGAGAGAGAGAGAGAGAGAGAGAGAGAGAGAGAGAGAGAGAGAGAGAGAGAGAGAGAGAGAGAGAGAGAGAGAGAGAGAGAGAGAGAGAGAGAGAGAGAGAGAGAGAGAGAGAGAGAGAGAGAGAGAGAGAGAGAGAGAGAGAGAGAGAGAGAGAGAGAGAGAGAGAGAGAGAGAGAGAGAGACAAGGCAAGAAGTGCCTTCTATGCCATCAAAAGGAACATTCAATTTGACATACCACAGGATCTGGCTAAAAATACTACAAGCAGTTATAGAACCCATTGCTCTTTATGGTTGTGAGGTCTGGGGTCCGCTCACCAAACAAGAATTCACAAAATAGGACAAACACCAAATTGAGACTCTGCATGCCGAATTCTGCAAAAATATCCACCTCGTACAATGTAAAACACCAAATAATGCAAAATCCAGAAAAGGGCCGTTAAATTCTACAACCACCTAAAAGGAAGTGATTCCAAAACCTATTCCCCTAAGCAAGCTGGTCCTGGGGCTCTGTTCACAAACACAAACACACCCCATAGAGCCCCAGGACAGCAGCACAATTAGACCCAACCAAGTCATGAGAAATCAAAAAGATAATTACTTGACACATTGCAAAGAATCTACAAAAAAAAACAGTGCAACAGTGCAAACTAGAATGCTATTTGGCCCTAAACAGAGAGTACACAGTGGCAGGATACCAGACCACTGTGACTGACCCAAAATTAAGGAAAGCTTTGACTATGTACAGACTCAGTGAGCATAGCCTTGCTATTGAGACAGGCCGTCGTAGGCAGACATGGCTCTCAAGAGAAGACAGGCTATGTGCACACTGCCCCCAAAATGAGGTGGAAACTGAGCTGCACTTCCTAACCTCTTGCCCAATGTATGACCATATTAGAGACACATATTTCCCTCAGATTACACAGATCCGCGAAGAATTTGTCAACGAGTGAAGAACAAGCATCATTGTTAATACAACATATATTTATGTTTATTTTTTTCCCCTTTTGTGCTTGAACTGTTTGCAGATCATTACAACACTTTATATAGACAAAGTATGATATTTGAAATGTCTTTTGGAAATTTTGTGAGTGTAAATGTTTACTGTTCATTTTTATTGTTTATTTAAATGTTATTTATTATCTATGTCACTTGCTTTGGCAATGTAAACATATGTTTCCCATACCAACAAAGCCCTTAAATTGAGAGAGAGATGAAAATGACAGAGATGCTTTAGTAGTTTTCGCTGTGAGAAGTTGTGCATTTTTCTTAGACTGAGGATGAAGAGCAGAGAGAATGAATTATAGAGAAGAGGGAGGAATGGAGAGCTTCAAACACTTCACACTTGTTTATCCAAAGCCAATGAAATGACAACACACTCCCTATGTGGGGTGGCAGGGTAGCCTAGTGGTTAGAGCGTTGGACTAGTAACAGGAAGGTTGCGAGTTCAAACCCCCGAGCTGACAAGGTACAAATCTCTCGTTCTGCCCCTGAACAGGCAGTTAACCCACAGTTCCTAGGCCGTCATTGAAAATAAGAATTTGTTCTTAACTGACTTGTCTGGTAAAATAATATATGTTTATTTTACTTCTCTCTCTGTCTCTTTCTATTTATTTCTTTGTCTCTCTCATCTAAACTCAGCAAAAAAAGAAACGTCCTCACTGTCAACTGAGTTTATTTTCAGCAAACTTAACATGTGTAAATATTTGTATGAACATAACAAGATTCAACAACTGAGACATAAACTGAACAAGTTGCACAAAGTTGCACAGACATGTGACTAACAGAAATTGAATAATGTGTCCCTTAACAAAGGGGGGGTCAAAATCAAAAGTAACAGTGAGTATCTAGTGTGGCCACCAGCTGCATTAAGTACTGCAGTGCATCTCCTCCTCATGGACTGCACCAGATTTGCCAGTTCTTGCTGTGAGATGTTACCCCACTCCTCCACCAAGGCACCTGCAAGTTCCCAGACATTTCTGGAGGGAATGGCCCTAGCCCTCACCCTCCGATCCAACAGGTCCCAGACGTGCCCAAATCGATCCCGCTCCAGAGTACAGGCCTCGGTGTAACGCTCATTCCTTCGACGATAAACGTGAATCCGACCATCACCCCTGGTGAGATAAAACCGCGACTCATCAGTGAAAAGCACTTTTTGCCAGTCCTGTCTGGTCAGGCGACGGTGGGTTTGTGCCCATAGGCGATGTTGTTGCCGGTGATGTCTAGTGTGGACCTGCCTTACAACAGGCCTTCAAGCCCTCAGTCCAGCCTCTCGCAGCCTATTGCGGACAGTCTGAGCACTGATGGAGGTATTGTGCGTTCCTGGTGTAACTCGGACAGTTGTTGTTGCCATCCTGTACCTGTCCCGCAGGTGTGATGTTTTGATGTACCGATCCTGTGCAGGTGTTGTTACACGTGGTCTGCCACTGCGAGGACGATCAGCTGTCAGTCCTGTCTCCCTGTAGCACTGTCTTAGGTGTCTCATAGTACATTGCAATTTATTGCCCTGGCCACATCTGCAGTCCTCATGCCTCCTTGCAGCATGCCTAAGGCACATTCACGCAGATGAGCAGGGACCCTGGGCATCTTTCTTTTGGTGTTTTTGAGAGTCAGTAGAAAGGCCTCTTTAGTGTCTTAAGTTTTCATAACTGTGACCTTAATTGCCTACCGTCTGTAGCTGTTAGTGCCTTAACGACCGTTCCACAGGTTTATTAATTGTTTATTGTTCATTGAACAAGCATGGGAAACAGTGTTTAAACCCTTTACAATGAAGATCTGTGAAGTTATTTGGATTTTAACGAATTATCTTTGAAAGACAGGGTCCTGAAAAAGGGACATTTATTTTTTTGCTGAGTTTGTGTCTCTCTTTCTCTGCCTCTCTGTCTCACTCTCTCTCTCTCTCTCTCTCTCTCTCTCTCTTTCTGTCTCTCTATTTCTCTCTTTCTCTATTTTTCTCTCAGTGAATCAGTATTCATCCTGCACAGCGCTGGGAATGATGATGGTTTATAGACCATGAACACTTGTCCTACAACGAGAGAGAGAGAGAGGAAATGAGAGCGTAAGGGAAAGAGAGATAGAGAGATCGACCAAAACAGAGAGTACACAGTGGCAGAATACCTGACCACTGTGTCTGACCCAAACTTAAGGAAATATTTGACTATGTACAGACTCAGTGAGCATAGCCTTGCTATTGAGAAAGGCCGCCGTAGGCAGACATGGCTCTCAAGAGAAGACAGGCTATGTGCACACTACCCACAAAATGAGGTGGAAACTGAGCTGCACTTCCTAACCTGCCAAATGTATGACCATATTAGAGACACATATTTCCCTCAAAACAAATCCAATGTTGATAAACTCCCATATCTACTGGGTGAAATACCACAGTGTGACATCACAGCAGCAAGATTTGTGACCTGTTGACACAAGAAAAGGGCAACCAGTGAAGAACAAACAGGCAAAAGCGTAAAAGAGACAGAAAGAGGGCTAACTTGTGTGTGTGTGTGTGTGTGTGTGTGTGTGTGTGTGTGTGTGTGTGTGTGTGTGTGTGTGTGTGTGTGTGTGTGTGTGTGTGTGTGTGTGTGTGTGTGTGTGTGTGTGTGTGTGTGTGTGTGTGTGTGTGATGATGGAGGATGGCTGCATTGCTCTAGCAGCATGGTAATGGTTGGCTGCCCTGCTCTCTGCCTGCAAATAGATCAGAGGACTCTGCCGCTCATATATTATATATTACAATAGGAGAGAGCGAGAGAAGGAGAGGTGAGGGAGAGCGAGTGAGAGAGAGAGAGAAGGAGATGGGGGAGAGAGAGAGAACGAGGGGGAGAGAAGGAAAGAGAGAGGGAGTTGAGAGAGAGATGAGAAGAGGGGGAGAGAAGGAGAAGCGTGAGAGAGAGAGAGGGAGAGAGAGGGAGAGAATGAGAAGGGTGAGAGAGAGACAGGGAGAGAGAGGGGAGAGAAGGAGAGAGGGGGAGAGAAGGATAGGGAAGAGAGAGGGGAGGATTGAGAGAAAGAGGGGAGAAGGAGAGGGGGAGAATACGAGTGAGAGAGAGGGATGAGGAGGAGAGAGAGAGAGAGAGAGAGAGAAGGAGAGAGAGAGAAAGAGAGCGAGAGAGAGAGAGAGAGGAGAGAGAGGGGAGAATAAAACAGCCTGATAGTTTGGAGGGTATTAAAAATAGACCAAAACAGACACACCCACACTCACACACACAGTGGCTGTTTCTGCAAGGTATAGAAACATCACCATTACATAACTCCACTACTGTTGTTGTTGTAGCCTTTCTATAAGTGTGTGTACTACTGCCTTTGCCAAGACAAGAGGCACAGGTTTTTATGACACAGGTGGTAAACAGGTGGTAAACAGGTGGTAAACAGGTGGTAATTCGGTGGTAGAGGATGTGTTCCGTAACCACAGGGTTACTGGTTCAAGCCCTGTAGTACTATTTATGTAAACACCATGTTAAAGTGTCCACAGTGATGTTCTGTTACCACTCAGACACCGGGTCTCTGTATGGGCTGTGACCCTATGTGTGTTACAGACAGACGGACGGACGGACAGAGAGACAGAGAGAGAGAGAGAGAGAGAGAGAGCGAGAGAGCATTCAGTGTAATTGGATTTGAGAATCTCTAATCCATCAAGTTGCCTACAAAAAAAGAATGACACAGTCACACACACATACAGACTAAGAGAGAGAGTGAGTGCTTCAGAGATGATTAATACCCATTGACTAATTGTACGCGTTTTTGGAGCCTGAATTCAAAATGGATCTAGATTTCCTTCTCTCACCCATCTACACACAATACCCCACAATACAAAGTTAAAACGTTTTTAGAAATGTTTGCAAATTTATTGAAAATGAAATACAGAAATATCAAATCATATTTGTAGAAGCACCTTTGGCAGCGATTACAGCTGTGAGTCTTTCCGGTTAAGTTTCTAAGAGATTTCCACACCTGAATTGTGCAACATTTGCCCATTATTCTATTCAAAATTATTTCAGCTCTGTCAAATTTGTTGTTGATCAATGCTAGACAGACATTTTCAGGTCTGGCCATAGATTTTCAAACTGATTTAAGTCATAACTGTAACTAGGCCACTCAGGAACATTCTTGGTAAGCATCTCCAGCGTAGATTTGGCCTTGTGTTTTACGTTATTGTCTTGCTGAAAGGTGAATTATCAAGTATCGGTGTCTCTGAGGGGTCTTTGGCCTGGTTTGCTAACTAGCTATCTCAAAGAGTGCAGTGTATAAAGTCAGAAAATCTGCTGTCTCAGGCACTGCCTGTCACCAAGGGAGTACCCCAAGGCTCAATCCTAGGCCCCACGCTCTTCTCAATTTACATCAACAACATAGCTCAGGCAGTTGGAAGCTCTCTCATCCATTCATATGCAGATGATCAGTTTTATACTCAGCTGGCCCCTCCCCAGATTTGGTATTAAATGCTCTACAACAAAGCTTTCTTAGAGTCCAACAAGCTTTCTCTACCCTTAACCTTGTTCTGAACACCTCCAAAACAAAGGTAATGTGGTTTGGTAAGAAGAATGCCCCTCTCCCCACAGGTGTGATTACTATCTCTGAGGGTTTAGAGCTTGAGGTAGTCACCTCATACAAGTACTTGGGTATGGCTAGACGGTACACTGCCCTTCTCTCAGCACATATTAAAGCTGCAGACTAAAGTTCAATCTAGACTTGGTGTCCTCTATTGTAATCGCTCCTCCTTCACCCCAGCTGCCAAATTCGGCCATTAGATTTGCCACCAATGCTCCTTATAGGACACATCACTGCACTCTGTACTCCTCTGTAAACTGGTCATCTCTGTATATCCGTCACAAGACCCACTCGTTGATGCTGGCCTCCTTACTGTCCCTAGAATTTCTAAGCAAACAGCTGGAGGCAGGGATTTCTCCTGTAGAGCTCCATTTTTATGGAATGGTCTGCCTATCCATATGAGAGACGCAGATTCTGTCTTGACCTTTAAGTCTTTATTGAATACTTTATTGAAGTGTATCTCTTCAGTAGGTCCTATGATTGAGTGTAGTCTGGACCAGGAGTGTGAAGGGGAACGGAAAGGCACTGGAGCAACGAACCGCCCTTGCTGTCTCTTACTGGTGCTCTTCCATGTGATCTTCCTGTCCGGGTTGGCACCCCCCTTGGGTTCGTGCCGTGGGGGAGATCTTTGTGGGCTATACTCAGGCCTTGTCTCAGGATGGTAAGTTGGTGGTTGAAGATATCCCTCTAGTGGTGTGGGGCTTTGCTTTGGCAAAGTGGGTGGGGTTATATCCTGCCTGTTTGGCCCTGTCCGGGGGTATCGTCGGACGGGGCCACAGTGTCTCCCGACCCCTCCTGTCTCAGCCTCCAGTATTTATGCTGCAATAGTTTATGTGTCGGGGGGCTGGGGTCAGTCTGTTATATCTGGAGTATTTCTCCTGTCTTATCTGGTGTCCTGTGTGAATTTAAGTATGCCCTCTTTAATTCTCTCTGCCTTTTTTTCTCTCTCTCTCTCTCTTTCTCTCTCTTTTTCTCTCTCTCTCTCTCGGAGGACCTGAGCACCAGGACCATGCCTCAGGACTACCTGGCCTGATGTCTCCTTGCTGTCCCCAGTCCACCTGATCGTGCTGCTGCTCCAGTTTCGACTGTTCTGCCTGCGGCTATGGAACCCTGACCTGTTCACCGGACTTGCTACCTTGTCCCGGGCCTGCTGTGTTCAACTCTCTAGAGACAGCAGGAGGGGTAGAGATACTCTGAATGATCGGCTATGAAAAGCCAACTGACATTTACTCCTGTGGTGCTGACCTGTTGCACCCTCGACAACTACTGTGATTATTATTATTTGACCATGCTGGTCATTTATGAACATTTAAACATCTTGGCCATGTTCTGTTATAATCTCCACCCGGCACAGCCAGAAGAGGACTGGCCACCCCTCATAGCCTGGTTCCTAGGGAGTTTTTCTTAGCCACCGTGCTTCTACACCTGCATTGCTTGCTGTTCTGGGTTTTAGGCTGGGTTTCTGTACAGCACTTTATGACATCAGCTGATGTAAAAAGGGCTTCGTAAATAAATGTGATTGAAATTTGATTGATGCTTATTTATAAAACCCTCTTAGGCCTCACTCCCCCCTATCTGAGATATCTATTGGAGCCCTCATCCTCCACATACAACACCCGTTCTGCCAGTCACATTCTGTTAAATGTGACTGGCACACACAAAGCACACACATCCCTGAGTCGCTCATCTTTTCAGTTCGCTGCAGCTAGCGACTGGAACCAGCTGCAACAAACACTGAAACTGGACAGTTTTATCTCAATCTCTTCATTTAAAGACTCAATCATGGACACTCTTACTGACAGTTGTGGCTGTTTTGAGTGGTGTATTGTTGTCTCTACCTTCTTGCCCTTTGTCTGTGCTGTTGTCTGTGCCCAATAATGTTTGTACCATGTTTTGTGTTGCTACTGTGTTGTCATGTGTTGCTGCCTTGCTATGTTGCTGTCTTAGGTCTCTCTTTATGTAGTGTTGTGTCGTCTCTCGTCGTGATGTGTGTTTTGTCCTATACTTATATTCAATTTGTTTTTGTATGTTTAATCCCAGCCTGTCCTCTCAGGAGGCCTTTTGGTAGGCCGTCATTGTAAATAAGAATTTGTTCTTAAATGACTTGCTTAGTTAAATAAAGGTTAAATAAAAAAAACAACAATGAATAACTTCACCATGCTCAAAGGGATATTTCATGTCTGTTTTTTTTTATTTTTACCCATCTACCAATAGGTGCTCTTCTTGTTCTTTTCCAAGGTCACTTGGAAAACATGTGTTTGATGTATTTGATGTTTCACTCATTCTGCTCCAGCCATTACAACGAGCCCTTCCTCCCCAATGAAGGTGCCACCAACCCCCTGTGGTAGGGTACAGAGATGAGGTAGTCATTCAAAAATCATGTTGAACACTGTTATTGATCACAGAGTCCAAGCAACATATTATGTGACTTGTTAAGTACATGTTTACTCCTGAACATATTTAGACTTGCCATAACAAAGGGGTTGAACACTTATTGACTCAAGACATTTCAGCTTTTTAAACTTTTCGTAAACATTTCGAATAACACAATTCCACTTTATTGTGTGGAGGCCAGTGACAAAAACATCTACATTTAATCCATTTTAAATTCTGTCTGTAACACAACAAAATGTGGAGAAAGTCAAGGGGTGTGAATACTTTCTGAAGGCCCTGTATGTCACAGATATTGAGATAGTCTCACCTCAACAGGACCAACTAATGTAGACAAGCTAAATAAAACCAGAGAGAGAGAGATTTTTGACAGACCAGATACTGAACCCAGATCATCTTTGCACTTCAAGACCATCTTAGCCCATTGAGCTAAAGCCTAGGCATTACAACTTGGAGCTAACATGAGTCTTCAGGTCTCAGGCAAGATACTGCACTAACACTGTGACGTGTGTATTGTAGCATGGTAAATTGTGTTTTGAGGGGTAATCTTGATGTTATAGCCTCCTACATGTGTCCTCTGTTAAGGCCTATTTACCATCAAACCACCGAAAAAAAACACTACCAGCTAAACTCGCCCCTCCCCTTCTACGCGTGCCCGTGGCTCTGAGCGCGCCCCCCACTGTTTCCCTCTTTTCGCGGGGTCCTGCAGTGCCTCCCCTCTCCTCGCCCCCGCGGCGCGCATCCGTTGCTGTAATCTCGTCTGTGTCCGCCAGGAGGCAGTAAGGTTGCAGTGAGAGGCTGCGCCACCAGAACAGCATTACAGCGAGGAAGGCTCCACCAGATGGCAGTTTAGGATTGTTCCTTTCTGCTCCAAGGCGCGGTTCCCGCTTCTCACGACATATTTACAATATTAAAATCTACACACTTTTATCAGATATATCGATTATTTTATTTCGGAAGACTGTAATCGATTGGTCAATGGCCGGTAAAGGTGAGTTTGTTGGTATTTTGGTTGTGTTTTTGGCTTGTGCGAAAGGGGAGACGGGTCTCAGAATCAAGATGGTGGATTCAGAGAGCGAGAGAGGGATGGGGAGAGAGGAGGGGGATGGGTGCTGCTCCGCAAGCTAGCGGAGAGAGAACTGGATGTGTTCTCGCTCTTCCCTCTGTTCGGCTAGCTAGCTACATGGTCGAGGGCCATTAGCGGGAATGTCTCTCCATGTCAGATTACAGGGACGCACGAGAGACTTGACCGCTGTGTTTTGCCAGAATCACTTTTCACCACTCGCCCTTAGTTTTCCCGTTACTAAGACAATGTGTGTGACGTGTTTTTATTGCTCTTGATAGACGGACAGATTCAAAGCGTCAACACAGTGTTGTATGCAAACTCTCTTATTGCAACGTTATAGTGCCGCCTGCGCGACCTAGCCACACATTGCTATTGTTGCTAGCTAACCCTAATTCATTGCATATGTGTCGGGTTTTCGGATGATATATTTGGGAGCAATGTAACGTCAGTGTTAGTCAGGTTGCTGTCACCAGTGCTATTTGACATCCATCCATGCCAATCTATCACTCCATTCGTAGAGATTCTGCAGAAATTTCACCAGTAACCTTAGCAACATTGTTTCCTGTTTTCCCACCCATTGTTTTGACATGTTACTTATTGTACCGAAGTTCAACGTTGGGATTCTTGACAAATTGCAATATTTTGACTAGTAGATAATTTTTTGTAAAGTGCAGCTAGCTAGTTTGCTAACCCACTCCGCCCCTTTCTCTGCTAAACGAAATTTAGCGGGGAAGTGTGTGAGGGGGATGGGTTCCAAATCCAACCCTGGTTACAGTCCAACGCTGTTGGTCTCCATGCTTCCTACTCCAGACCTCTCTCCCAGGGATCCATTCTTCTGGCAGAAGTCAGTTATGGGTTAATGAGGATATCTGTTCACCTACCATTTCAAATCCACATACATCTTTCTTTATTAAGGAAGTAGGAAATATGGAGTTGGTGAATATTTGGCCAAGTTAGTTAGCTAGCTGGCTACTTTAAGCCTAACTCTTTGAAGATTGTCTTACACCCAGCTTCACTGCTCTTTGTATGGTGTCTGATGTTTACGGTAAAAGGCTATTCAGCCAGCTTGTGTCCTAGTGATCATTCACTGATTGTAAACAAAGTGGTTATGCAACAAGCGGAGCCATGTGACTTTCCACCAGCAAACTGAACTAGCAGTCTACTGTTGGCTATGCATCCTGCAACGACCAACTAGCTACACTGACTGTAAACTGGTGCCTGAGATACAATACAACTTTATTGTCCCACATTGTAATGTTCCTCGTCTCCTTTTGCGTAGAACATACGACATAGACTGGCAATATTTAGTACACAGCCATAAAGCGCCACACACTGCAGGCCAGGATATGATCTTCACTTGGCAGGGCTGTTGTTGACACAATTCTTGGTTGAGTAGTGTGACTTGGTAAGATTTCCAGTGTGTGACTAACCTATTACATATGGCAAATCAACTTGAAATGGGAAACGTTTCAATGCAATGGGGTATACATACAGTACTTCTCTGAGCAGCCTAGTTATTGACTTTGTTGAGTCGGGGGCTGGGATACAAGTCTACAAACCTAACATTTTAGCAATAATTCTACAGCACAGATACTGCCCATCTGCAACAGTCTGAGGGTCTATCTCTTCAAAAGCACCTTGCCTCCTCTACCACCTTGCCTCCCTTCTTATCTGTTGGACTTGTATTGCCATCACTTTCACCAGCACTGATTCGGCTCATGATGTCCTTGTTTTACGTACTCTAGTTGAATGCACAGATTGTGTCATACATTGTCAGCTAAAAAAAAGGTTGATGTCAAGCCTTGGTTATGTGGATCAGACTGGTGCTAAATTACTCAAATGTAGTGTAATTTAGGGGGGGGATCATGGTTTTTGAAGAACATGGAGTAGATATTCCCTGAAATAGCTTTCCTAATAGCTTAACAATCCAAAAACATCTGTTGAAAATAGTCTAGGTTTCTAGGCTAAGAATGTTTTCACTGAACGTGAACCAATCATGAAACCCTAGCAAGCTGCTGTTTACACAAGTTAACTGGAGACTCTAGTTATGGATTAAGAGGCAACGTTACCGCTTCAAACAGCATTAAATAGTTTTTCATATTTTTTATTCCTTTACTACTGCAAATAATAGCTGCTAATTTGTATAAACTTGAGTTTGTTGTATAATTTGTCCTTGTCTGCACCACCCATAGAAACTGGATGGTCTCCGGTAGTTTGACCGTTAGTGGTAGTGCCAGGTATAATCATAGCATTTGGCTAGGCCACATGTAGGACCTTGAGCAAAACATTTCAATTTGTTTAGACCAGGGGAAGAGCTAGATGGGGAGCCCTCCATACCTATTCAAAGGCAGGGGAAACACTGGAGTGGCTGTTCTGTAAGGAACAGGAAGTTACCGTCGCTCTCTCATTGAAACAATGATATCCGGTCATCCTGCCGTGGGCCCAGTCCAGTAATCCAGACCAGACTGTTCTGCAGCAGTAGGTCAGGCAGAGTCTACATTAAAACAGGGGTTGGCAACTAGATTCATCCACAGACTGGTTTTTGTCAGAGGATGGTCGAGGGACTGGAACATAATTCTAATCATTTGAACACTGCAAATTGACCACAACTATGCCCCAAAAGTGGTTGTATGTTAAATTACATTGAGACACGAGACATGTCTCTTTTTGTTATTTGTGGGAATACTTTAAAAAAATGTATTTCACCTTTATTTATCCAGGTAGGCCAGCTGAGAACACCTTTATTTATCCAGGTAGGCCAGCTGAGAACACCTTTATTTAACCAGGAAGGCCAGCTGAGAACACCTTTATTTAACCAGGTAGGCCAGCTGAGAACACCTTTATTTAACCAGGAAGGCCAGCTGAGAACACCTTTATTTAACCAGGAAGGCCAGCTGAGAACACCTTTATTTATCCAGGTAGGCCAGCTGAGAACACCTTTATTTAACCAGGAAGGCCAGCTGAGAACACCTTTATTTATCCAGGTAGGCCAGCTGAGAACACCTTTATTTATCCAGGTAGGCCAGCTGAGAACACCTTTATTTATCCAGGTAGGCCAGCTGAGAACACCTTTATTTAACCAGGAAGGCCAGCTGAGAACACCTTTATTTATCCAGGTAGGCCAGCTGAGAACACCTTTATTTATCCAGGTAGGCCAGCTGAGAACACCTTTATTTATCCAGGTAGGCCAGCTGAGAACACCTTTATTTATCCAGGTAGGCCAGCTGAGAACACCTTTATTTAACCAGGTAGGCCAGCTGAGAACACCTTTATTTATCCAGGTAGGCCAGCTGAGAACACCTTTATTTATCCAGGTAGGCCAGCTGAGAACACCTTTATTTAACCAGGTAGGCCAGCTGAGAACACCTTTATTTATCCAGGTAGGCCAGCTGAGAACACCTTTATTTATCCAGGTAGGCCAGCTGAGAACACCTTTATTTATCCAGGTAGGCCAGCTGAGAACACCTTTATTTATCCAGGTAGGCCATTTGAGAACAAGTTCTTATTAACAACTGTGACATGGCCAAGATAAAGCAAAGCAGTGCGACACAAACAACAACACAGAGTTCAAATCTGGGAACAGATGTTCTAAATTAAACTCATTTTAACTGATTTATTTCCTTGTGATTTTAGTCTTTTTTTCACCCAAAGCTAAAATCCTAAATTATTATATACATATTTTTTAAATAAAAACTTTGGGGTGTGGGCCTGTGTAATGACTAGTGTATTTATAGTAAGTTATTCATTTGTAATAGCTAGTTGAGTTGTGCAAATGAACCAGCTTTGATTTGTAACTGAGTTAGTATTTTATGATCAGGCCAATTACACCATAAATTATACTGTAACATGTTGCCATTACACAGCTCCAGAGTGTCCTCCTTGACTTCAGCAGATTAAGTTTAGACATGGTTATTGAATCCAAGCTGAATCCAGATTTAGGTGTGTCTGTGAAGAAAGTATTATTTCAGTTTTAGGGAATGACCAATATCAAGCGTGTTCGCTGAAAGAATAGGCCCTACGACTCTTTAGAATGAGGACATCTTGAAGCTATCTAAAGCAAATGGTATGTATACAGGGAAGCTGTCAGGACCACTCACAGTGAAATAACAATTTTGGCTTTAATTGGCACTAGACAAATCGGATGCTATTAGTTAGCTATCTGGTTGTGTTGCATAGTAAGCTGTGGTGTAGTTAGCTAGCTGGTTGTTGTGTAGACGGCTGTGGTGCAGGCCTAGTTTAGTTGCAGTTTGTGGTGTAATCAGCTAGCGGGTGTTTAGTGGGTTGGCTAGTGGATGTTTACCGGGTTGGCTAGCGGATGTTTACCGGGTTGGCTAGCTGACCTGTAGCATCAGATGGAGAGAGAGAATGTGGGGCTGAAAATGCTCTGAAGCCTTCCTGTCCAGCGCTGCGCTTGGTTGATTAACATCAATCCCTGAGACCTAGCAGACTGGTGTACTTGTTGGCCACTTGTTTCAACACCCAGTTGGCTATACTAGTGTAACATTAAATAATGTATCTAAAGGCATTGAAAGCACACAGTCAATTGTGTTTCAGCACGGTAGCATTGCATCTAAAGCTAACATGATACTGCTAATATTCCTCCAGCTGATGCTTGGCTGATTTTGTTTTTCTAGCACATTATTCTCCAACACTACTACTGCTGGTGACACATTTAATGTGGGCCTACCCTCAGGGGATCAATAAAGTACAGTTACTCACATACACACTCACACACACACACACACACACACACACACTAACATACATATTTTACATCATTGTCTGCCTAGCCTATATCATGCTCCTGAGATTTTCTGGCGGAGAAAGCCGGCTCACACTCAGATTAAGGGTGTGTGTGTGTTGTTCACGTCATCTGCCCTCATAGTCTCGTGTGGGATTAAGGCTTTCCCTGTAGCACAGAAGATTAAACTACCCCTTCTAACCCCCAGATTACCAGATTACTCCATTACCATTGTATCAGCAGTGGTCTGGTAAACTACCCTCGTGGATGATGAACATTGCCTGTCAGGGACCTGAAGACTGTTAGGATGTTTAGGCTTTAGCTCAATGAGATAATGCAGTCTTCAGTTGAAGAGAAGTCGGGCCCTAGGTTCTATGTCTGGACAGTCACACTAGCATATTGACAACCTGGAAATGTCACTTTCCCCCAGTAGCATTTCCCACCAAACCCCTTTCCCACCAAACCCCTTTGGCCAAACAAACATCTGACTTCATAGGCTGACTTCATGACCAGGCTGCAGAGAGCCCTGGATATGCAGTGCTCTTGAACCCAGTCTTTATCTCTCTCACACACACACACAGATTCTGCTAGTCACAGTAATGGGTTCTCTGTAGTGAAATGATAACGTTCTGGAGCCTCTTATGTCATTAGGGTATAATAACCTCAGCTGGAGAAATATGTGCGTGTGTATAGCAACAGACAGTGAATGTGGGTCAAGGTGAGAGCGAGAGAGGCAGAAAGATGAGACAAACTAATGAGTCTCTTGCTCCCACAGCCCTCCCCTCTCTCCTCCTCTGCTCCCGCTGATCTCCCTTTGTGTGCTCGTTCTCTCCTCCATTTCACTCTCCCTCGCTCTCTCTCTGCGTCTCCATTTTGCGATAGCTGCAGTGAGCCAGGCGGCCATTGCAGAGAGAATCTTCTTTCTTTCTTGCCTAGCGGTATTTCTTGCTTGGTTGTTTTTTCTCTTGAGATATAAAAAAATTAAACCTCTTTAGAAACCTTTATTTTTATGTAGAGCCTGCAGCCCAAAGCCTACTCTAGAGCTCTGTAAAACCACTGTATTACTGTAGAGCCTGCAGCCCAAAGCCTACTCTAGAGCTCTGTAAAACCACTGTATTACTGTAGAGCCTGCAGCCCAAAGCCTACTCTAGAGCTCTGTAAAACCACTGTATTCCTGTAGAGCCTGCAGCCCAAAGCCTACTCTAGAGCTCTGTAAAACCACTGTATTCCTGTAGAGCCTGCAGCCCAAAGCCTACACTAGAGCTCTGTAAAACCACTGTATTCTTGTAGAGCCTGCAGCCCAAAGCCTACTCTAGAGCTCTGTAAAACCACTGTATTCCTGTAGAGCCTGCAGCCCAAAGCCTACTTTAGAGCTCTGTAAAACCACTGTATTCCTGTAGAGCCTGCAGCCCAAAGCCTACTCTATAGCTCTGTAAAACCACTGTATTACTGTAGAGCCTGCAGCCCAAAGCTACTCTAGAGCTCTGTAAAACCACTGTATTCCTGTAGAGCCTGCAGCCCAAAGCCTACTCTAGAGCTCTGTAAAACCACTGTATTCCTGTAGAGCCTGCAGCCCAAAGCCTACTCTAGAGCTCTGTAAAACCACTGTATTACTGTAGAGCCTGCAGCCCAAAGCTACTCTAGAGCTCTGTAAAACCACTGTATTACTGTAGAGCCTGCAGCCCAAAGCCTACTCTAGAGATCTGTAAAACCACTGTCTTACTGTAGAGCCTGCAGCCCAAAGCTACTCTAGAGCTCTGTAAAACCACTGTATTACTGTAGAGCCTGCAGCCCAAAGCTACTCTAGAACTCTGTAAAACCACTATTACTGTAGAGCCTGCAGCCCGAAGCCTACTCTAGAGCTCTGTAAAACCACTGTATTACTGTAGAGACTCTCTGTAATATAGAGACCATGATGCTGCATTATTAAGTGAACCCCCACTACAGATACCTTAGAGCAGGCCAGAGGAGCTCCACTCATTTGTCAAGGGGGCATGAGTTTATTGGCATGATTCAAGGGACCAGAGAATGAAAATTAGGAAGGTATTTTTTTCATGGCCAATGGGCTGGACACAGTGAGGACACATGTTATTCCCTTATTACATTTTACATTTTCATCATTTAGCAGACGCTCCTATCCAGAACGACTCATTCACTACAATATCTACTACGCTGTTGCTTAAAGACTCATTCCATTTGGGATTGGCAGAGAGAAAGAGATGGGTAGGAGAGGGAGAAGATGGGCGAATGGTGAGTGAGTGAAAGAGAGCGGTTGTGCGTGAGACACTTCATCCCATCATGTCATTACCCTTCAGAACAGGGTTCTCCAATAGGTGGCCCGCCTGTGATTTTATTTTAAATATATATATATATATACACACACACAGCACCAGTCGAGTTTGGACACACCTACTCATTCCAGGGTTTTCCTTTATTTGGACTATTGTCTACATTTGTGAATAATAGTAAAGACCTCAAAACTATGAAATAACACACATGGAATCATGTAGTAACCAAAAAAGTGTTAAACAAATTGAGATTTTTCAAATAACCACCCTTTACCTTGACAGCTTTGCACGCTCTTGGCATTCTCTCAGCCAGCTTCACCTGGAATGCTTTTCCAACAGTCTTGAAAGAGATCCCACACGCTGAGCACTTGTTGACTGCTTTTCCTTCTCTGCTGTCCAACTCATCCCAAACCATCTCAATTGAGGTCGGGTGATTGTGGAGGCATCTGATGCAGCACTCATTACTCTCCTTCTTGGTCAAGTAGATGAAGGCATTGTGTGTGTGTGTGATATTTATATTATATATACACTTAGGTTGGAGTCATTAACTTGTTTTTCAACCACTCCACAAATGTCTTGTTAACAAACTATTGCTTTGGCTACTTTGTAATTTTTCCAACAATTATCTAAATAAAGATTTTCACTTAAGTCACTGTATCACAATTCCAGTGGGTCAGAAGTTTACATACACTATGTTGACTGTGCCTTTAAACAGCTTGGAAAATTCCAGAAAATGATGTTATGTTAGAAGCTTCTGATAAGCTTATTGACTAATAAGCTAATCATTTGAGTCAATTGGAGGTGTGGATGTATTTCAAGGCCTACCCTCAAACTCAGTGCCTCTTTGCTTAACATCATGGGAAAATTAAAAGAAATCAGCCAAGACCTCAGAAAAACAATTGTAGACCTCCACAAGTCTGGGTCATCCTTGGGAGCAATTTCCAAATGCCTGAAGGTACCACGTTCATCTGACAAACAATAGTATGCAAGTATAAACACTATGGGACCATGCAGCGTCATACCGCTCAGGAAGGAGATGCGTTCTGTCTCCTAGAGATGAACGTACTTTGGTGCGAAAAGTGCAATTCAATCCCAGAACAACAGCAAAGGACCTTGTGAAGATGCTGGAGGGAACAGGTACAAAAGTATCTATATCCACAGTAAAACGAGTCCTATATCTACATAACCTGAAAGGCCGCTCAGCAAGGATGAAGCCACTGCTCCAAAACCATCATAAAAAAGCCAGACTACGGTTTGCAACTGCACATGGGGACAAAGATCGTACTTTTTGGAGAAATGTCCTCTGGTCTAATGAAACAAAAATAGGACTGTTTGGCCATAATGACCATCGTTATGTTGGGAGGAAAAAGGGGGAGGCTTGCAAGTTGAAGAACACCATCCCAACTGTGAAGCACGGGGGTGGCAGCATCATGTTGTGGGGGTGCTTTGCTGCAGGAGGGACTGGTGCACTTCACAAAATAGATGGCATCATGAGCAGGAAAATTATGTGAATATATTAAAGCAACATCTCAAGACATCCGTCAGGAAGTGAAAGCTTGGTTGCAAATGGGTCTTCCAAATGGACAATGACCCCAAGCATACTTCCAAAGTTGTAGCAAAATGGCTGAAGGACAACAAAATCAAGATATTAGAGTGGCCATCAAAGTCCTGACCTCAATCCCATAGAAAATTTGTGGGGAGAACTGAAAAAGTGTGTCGGAGCAGGGAGGCCTACAAACCTGACTCAGTTACACCAGCTCTGTCAGGAAGAATGGGCCAAAATTCACCCAACTTATTGTGGAAGGCTACCCAAAACATTTGACACAAGTTAAACAATTTAAAGGCAATGCTACCAAATACTAATTGAGTGCATGTAAACTTCTGACCCACTGGGAAAGTGATGAAAGAAATAAAAGCTGAAATAAATCATTTGCTCTCCTATTATTCTGACATTTCACATTCTTAAAATGAAGTGGTGATCCTAACTGACCTAAAACTTGGATTTTTTACTAGGATTAAATGTCAGGAATTGTGAAAAACTGAGTTTAAATGTATTTGGCTAAGGTGTATGTAAAGTTCCGACTTCAACTGTACATTTACATATATACGTAAACTCAGCAAGAAAAGAAACGTCCCCCTTTTCAGGACCCTGTCTTTCAAAGAGAATTAGTTAAAATCCAAATTACTTCAATGATCATCATTGTAAAGGGTTTAAACACTGTTTCAAATGCTTGTTCAATGAACCATAAACAATTAATGAACATGCACCTGTGGAACGGTCGTTAAGACACTAACAGCTTACACACGGTAGGCAATTAAGGTCACAGTTATGAAAACTTAGGACACTAAAGAGGCCTTTCTACTGACTCTCAAAAACACCATAAGAAAGATTCCCAGGGTCCCTGCTCATCTGCGTGAATGTGCCTTAGGCATGCTGCAAGGAGGCATGAGGACTGCAGATGTGGCCAGGGCAATACATTGCAATGTCCGTACTGTGAGACACCTAAGACAGCGCTACAGGGAGACAGGAAAGGACAGCTGATCGTCCTCGCAGTGGCAGACCATGTGTAACAATACCTGCACAGGATCAGTACATTCGAACATCACACCTGCGGGACAGGTACAGGATGGCAACAACTGCCCGAGTTACACCAGGAATGTACATTTCCCCCCATCAGTGCTCAGACTGTCCGTAATAAGCTGAGAGAGGCTGGACTGAGGGCTTGAAGGCCTGTTGTAGGCAGGTCCTCACCAGACATCACCGGCAACAACATCGCCTATGGGCACAAACCCACTGTCGCCTGACCAGACAGAACTGGCAAAAAGTGCTCTTCACTGACGAGTCGCAGTTTTGTCTCACCAGGGGTGATGGTCGGATTCGCGTTTATCGTCGAAGGAATGAGCATTACACCGAGGCCTGTACTCTAGAGCGGGACCGATTTGGAGGTGGAGGGTCCGTCATGGTCTGGGGCGGTGTGTCACAGCATCATCAGACTGAGCTTGTTGTCATTGCAGGCAATCTCAACGCTGTGCATTACAGGGAAGACATCCTCCTCCCACATGTGATACCCTCCTTGCAGGCTCATCCTGACATGACCCTCCAGCATGACAATGCACCAGCCATACTGCTCGTTCTGTGCGTGATATCCTGCAAGATAGGAATGTCAGTGTTCTGCCATGGCCAGCGAAGAGCCTGGATCTCAATCTTGAGATCTCAAACCTGTTGGATCGGAGGGTGAGTGCTTGGACCATTTCCCCCCAGAAATGTCTGGGAACTTGCAGGTGCCTTGGTGGAAGAGTGGGGTAACATCTCACAGCAAGAACGGGAAAATCTGGTGCAGTCCATGAGGAGGAGATGCACTGCAGTACTTAATGCAGCTGGTGGCCACACTAGATACTCACTGTTACTTTTGATTTTGACTCCCCCTTTGTTCAGGGACACATTATTCAATTTCTGTTAGTCACATGTCTGTGGAACTTGTTCAGTTTATGTCTCTGTTGAATCTTATGTTCATACAAATATTTACTCATGTTAAGTTTGCTGAAAATAAATGCAGTTGACAGTGAGAGGACATTTATTTTTTTTGCTGAGTTTACATGCATGCATACATACATATAGTGCCTCCAGACTTTTTTCACATTTTGTTACAACCTGAATTTAAAATGGATGCAATCTAATGTGTTCTCCTAATGTTATTTTTATGTTACAAATCATAATGGTCAATGTATTCAATTTCATCCTGGTTTCTGTCATCCAGTGTGTGTGTGTGTGTGTGAGAGAGATTGTTGACCTCAAATGGACACTTACTCTGTGTGGCATTGAAATGTTA
The DNA here is from genome assembly GCF_057628025.1 of Oncorhynchus mykiss. Classification (NCBI taxonomy): domain Eukaryota; kingdom Metazoa; phylum Chordata; class Actinopteri; order Salmoniformes; family Salmonidae; genus Oncorhynchus; species Oncorhynchus mykiss. The sequence goes on from NC_143039.1 coordinate 25,777,031, forward strand.
ATTTTTTTGTCACTGGTCTACATACAGTACCCCATAATTTCAAAGGGGAATTATGTTTTTCGAAATGTTGACTAATTCTTTTAAAATGAAAAGCTGAAACATCAGTAGGGATTCAACCCCTTTGTTATGCCAAGCCTAAATAAATTCAGGAGTGAACGTTTCTTAAAACCCTTTGAGCATGGTGAAGTTATTAATTACACTTTGGATGGTGTATCAATACACAACAAAGATGCATGCGTCCTTACTAACTCAGTTGCCGGAGAGGAAGGAAACCGCTCAGGGATGTCACCATGAGGTCAATGATGATAACTTTAAAACAGTTACAGCGTTTAATGGCTGTGATAGGAGAAACTGAGGATGGGTCAACAACATTATAGTTACTCCGCAACGCTAACCTAAATGATAGAATACAAATATTACAAAACATGCATCCTGTTTGCAACAAGGAACTAAAGTAATGCCGTAAAAGATGTGGCAAAGCAATTCACTTTTTGTACTGAATACAAAGCGTTGTGTTTGGGGAAAATCCATCACTGAGTACCACTCCATATTTACAAACATAGAGGTGGCTGCATCATGTTATGGGTATGTAATCGTTAAGAACTGGGGAGTTTTTCAGGATAAAAAAATACATGGAATGGAGCCAAGCACAGTCAAAATCCTAGAGGAAAACCTGGTTCAGTCTGCTTTCCACCAGTCACTGAGATATGAATTCATCTTTCAGCAGGACAATAACCTAACACACAAGGCCAAATCTACACTGGCGCCAAGAAGACAGTAATGTTCCTGAGTGGCCGAGTTTCGGTTTGACTTAAATCTACTTGAAAATATATGTCAAACTGAAAATGGTTGTCTAGCGATGATCAACAACCAATTTGACAGTGCTTGAAGAATTCTGAAAAGAATAATGGGGAAATGTTCCACAATAATCTCTTACCCCGAAAGACTCGGAAATTAGATATTTCTGTATTTCATTTTCAATACATTTGCAAAAAAATTCTAAAAACATGTTTTCACTTTGCCATGATAGGGTTGTCATTATTGACTGTAGATGGGTAAGAAAAGAGTGGATCCATTTAGAATTCAGGCCGTAACACAACAGCATGTGGAATAAGTCAAGGGGCCTGACTACTTTCTGAAGGCTCTGTATCTCTTTGGAATTCTTGCAGTCAAATTATTTATAACTATGTTCCGACCATCCGCTCAAGGAAAACTCGGCCCACGGCTGAATGTAATTGGGGACCCCTGCCTTAAGGTGTCTGTCTGCTTCTCCTTCCTTGTACGACTGGGGTCATGACTGGGTTAGGAGAGTTCCATCTCTCTCATTGACCTGCATGGGGATAATACTGGTCCCCTTATTTTCCTATCTCCTTGTTAATTTATTCTCACTCTTCTCAGACTCTCTTGATCTATATCATTTGATCATTCCCCTCTCTCGTCTCTCTCTCTCTCTCTGGCATTCCCCTCTCTCGTCTCTCTCTCTCTCTCTCTGGCATTCCCCTCTCTCGGGTGAAAACTCTTGTTATTATACCTCTTAAGGATGCTATGGTCTCTTTTCCGCACCAGGCTTGTTGGCTCTCATACAGAACCTCCGAGATAAGAACCCCCACACTGTTCAACTGACAGGGCAGTATTGAAATGAGACAGAAGTAAATAACTGGAGCAGTCCGTATCATCCCAGTCCTAGCTAGAGCAGTCCATATTATCCCAGTCCTAGCTGGAGCAGTCCGTATTATCCCAGTCCTAGCTGGAGCAGTCCGTATTATCCCAGTCCTAGCTAGAGCTGGTGTTTGAGGATCAGGACTGACTCCTCTGATCTCTCTGCCCTCATTTCTCTGGTGTCTACGACTGTTTCAGATCAGAGGATAATAGCATGCCCAAAAGTCCTCATCCAAATGACAAGGTTTTATGTTTCAGAAAATGGTGTGACATTTCAGAGACTATAATCGTGTCCTTGTTTTACTAGTTGGCCTAGTTGTCTTGGTCCAGATTGAATGGCCCAGTAATTGCAGGCAGCCGTCTCAGAGAGCTGTCTTTTATATGCTATTTCCCTCTCTTTCACCTCTGTCTAGTTGCTGCTGGAAACACCTGTGTTTTTGTTGTTGTTTTGGATTCGGACAGGATCACTTTCTTATGAGTGATGCTCTTTAGAGTGCAGAAGCATTTTGTGTGTGATCTCTAAGAATCTTGTTAAAATGCATTATTGATGTAGGCAACACCTTTTCTCTCACTCTATCACATTTGTATTTATTTAACCTTTAACCTTTATTTTATTTAACCTTTACCTTTAACTAGGCAAGTCAGTTAAGAACACATTCTCATTTTCAATGGCGGTCTAGGAGCAGTGGGTTAACTGCCTTGTCCAGGGGCAGAACCTTGTCAGCTCGGGGATTCGATCTAGCAACCTTTCGGTTACTGGCCCAACGCTCTAACCACTAGGTTACCTGCCGCCCACATGGAGCTGTCTGAGTGAAGGGTCATGCTCTGCCAAATGATAGGATATTTTACAGTTGACTGCTGTCCTCCTCCTCCAAAGAGATGTGTTGTCCTCATCTTCAGTGCTGTTAGTTCCCACAGCTTTGTTGGTCAGAGGCAGCCTAGTGACCGTACTCTCTATCCTTGTTCCCATCATGACAGCATTCTTATGGCCGACTTTATTCAGGTGAAGTAGGATTGTATAATGTGGGTAGGTGATATGTTATTATCTGACAGGTCGTTATAGTTGAAAACAGTGGAGATCCTCAACAGCAGTGAAAGGGACGTCTAACGAATCCCCAGAGATCACAATGGATATCTTCATCTCTTTTGTGCCTTCTTACCCCCTGTCCTTCTCCCCCCTCCTCTTTCCCCAATCTCCCCCCTCCATCACTCTCTCTCCTCCCCACCCAGTCCCTTCTCACTGATCAGCCAATCAGGGGAGGGGGGGGGCTTATGACCCACAAGGGTTGCCATGGCAATGCCTGCCTGCCTCCGGGAGTACATGTCATGCATGTTAAGTGGCTTACACACACACACACACACACACACACACACACACACACAGTTATATGTGTGTTCAGTCAGACCACAGATGATAAAATATGAGTGCTGGATAACTGTCTGTAACGTGTTATACAAGCCATCGCTGCCTGCCTCCGTGTGTGTGTGATCCCTCACATTGATTCTAAGCAGGATCAGCCTATTGTAGCAGAGGAAGCTCTGGTTATTCTGTGTGGTATGACACACACACACATTCCTGATGCCACAGCACCACCTGGAATGTCAGGGTGAGTGCTTCAGAGCCTCCAAGCAGTGAAATCACACAATTCCACTCTCTGTCTCTCCTTGTGGAGCTGCTCTGCTCTGAGAGAAAGGGACACAGACACACACACCTCTCACCCGGGCAGCTCCCAAAGCGGTCAGAGCCCAGTATCTGGAATACAGATACCACAGGTGTGTGTTGGCTGCTCTCTTTTTAACAGTGAACAGACACTCCCTCCAGGTGTCTTTGTGAGAGAGATGGATGTTAATTAAGGAGTATTAGTAACAGTAGTCTTCAGTCAATGGCCAATAACAACTCTGGCAGATACCCATCTCTGGCCTTCTGCCAAGGTGACGCACAGCTTTCAAATACTATCTGAACCCAGTCACACAGATTTCCCCTGTTGCTTTTGCCTTCTATTGTCCAGAGAGAATATAGAATTGGGGAGGGAAGGAAGGGAGGAGAGGCAGAGATGGAGAGCACACATTTCAGCCAGCAGTGGGGACCGTAATGATCCCTGGAGAGATGCTACTAGAAGTGTGGTGGTGGTAGGGGGGCTGTACTGCATAATGACAGTAGCTGATGGTTAGCGTTCAGGATTTCCCTCTGTGTTTTTACAGCTCTTCACATCCTACCACCTTTTATTAGTTAACCTCAATGTGTACCATTACATGGTACCCAATATTGGGTAAAAAAATATATACTGACATTTTCTACTTACAAGTCCAATCAACAATTTACTTTAATCAATGAATAAATCAGTAAATGATCATATGTATATTATATACCGGTACAAACTAGCTATGTTTTGTATATATAATAATCAAAATAAACAAAAGTTGATAGACCTAGCTATAACTGAGATAAAGCTGAGAATCCACCATCTCATCACTTCTCCCTGTGTGCCCTGCTGTGTGTGACAGACAGACAGAGGGGTGTGTGTGCATGTGTTGGTAACAGACTCACTCGGCTGGTGTGCTCAAAAGCTCTCTCCAGTTTCTCTGTGTGTGAGAACATTTAAATACAGTCTCTCCTAGCCTGCCCCCTACTGTTGTTTAAGCCCAGTCTCAGCCACACACACACACTCACCCTCCATAACACTCCCTAGACACACTCAACAAAGAGACAAAACACCACATAAACTCACGTTTAACTTATTGAGAGGTTAGATGATTTTTCTAATGATTAAAACCTTGTTAAAGCTGTATAAAGTGTGTTTATTTAGATGGAGGTGAGAGGACTTTGTGGATCATACTGCCATTGGTGGCCGAAGCAGGGTACTGCACCCACTCGTTGATATTTACTACACTAGGCCTAATATTTAGTAATGACTGTTATTTCTATAAATAGGGCCAGGAGTTTATTCCTAGCCAGGCAAGCAAATTGATAGGACAAATGTTACATGTAACGTATAGCCTATAGAAGGAGCCCTAGTGTTTTCCTGACCTTGCAACTGTGAAAAACTCTGGGGTTTAACCAGCAACAAAGGATTTTCCCTTTTTCATAAAGGATCAGATTTGACAACAAAACATTCTGGGTTTGTTATGGGATTTGTTGTGAAGATTTTTTCAAAGAAACTTTACTTTAAGTTGAAATCACATTGTTTGAAATGATTAGAATTTATAATGTTGTGGTTGAAATGATAAAATGTAATGTAATTGGTTAGAATGTTGTTAACATGATTAGACCTCTTTCTGTTTGAAACGTGCACGCTCTCGACACGCCCCCTCTAGACTTTACTGTTGCACTTCCTAAAGTGGCCAGTTGGTGTCTCCCTTTCCATCTTTCTCCTCCACTCTGCCTGCTTTATCTCTCTCCTCCCTACCTTCTATCTCTCCTCTGACACCCACTCTTTCTCCTTTCTCTCCTTTTTTCGTTCTCTTTTTCAAGTTGCGTAAATGTTGAGAATATTCCAAACTAAATCATCAGACATTTGTGACAAATGGCTAAACTGTGTCTCTCTCTTTCTAGGGGCTGGTGTGTTGTGAGGTGCTGTGTCCCGTCCCCAGTGTTGAGTGAATTTGGTCACCACTCTGTAACCCCCCCCCCCCCCACACACACACACACACACACACACACACGGTTGACCCCGTACCGAGCCACACCCCTCCCTCCAGCGGACCACACACACCCACTCTTTCCTGAGGACACACACCCCTCCCCTGCAGCAGTCAGGATGATCACCTCTGAGCTGCCTGTCCTACAGTGAGTCTTTCCCTGTTGCATCGTCAACCAAAGCCTCATTAAGAGATCACAACACACACCTGATGCGGTAATTAGTCAAACGTAGGTGTGTGTGTAATGTATGTTGTGACTGCTGAGTGTGGGTAGAATTATGTAGGTGTATCCCTCTCAGTATAAGTGGGTGTGTGTTGCAGGGACTCGTCCAATGAGAGCGGAGCGGCAGACACAGTGAGTCTGAGTGTGAGTGTGAGTGAGCTGGAGGACCCGACAGACACTAAAGGCAAGAAGAAGAGAGGGAGGCCTGGCAGACCACCAGTAAGAACACCTTTCTACGAGGTTCCTTCTCTCTGCATTGTCTCTTCCTGTATATCTGAACCCTTTGCCCCTCCCTTTTTAAGGCAGCCAATAAGAAGCCTCGGAAGTCCCCAGCGGAGAAGGCTACAGGCGGGGCTAAAGGGAGGAAGGCCAATGGGGTCCCTCAGACCAACGGCGAGGGAGGAGACCCCGTCACTCTGTTTGAGGTGGTCAGAATGGGAAAGAGTGCCATGCAGTCTGTGGTTGATGACTGGATCGAGTCGTACAAGCAGGACAGAGACATCGCCTTACTGGACCTCATCAACTTCTTTATCCAGTGTTCTGGCTGCAAAGGTATTACTGTTAACTGCTACCGACACAACAGACAACATTCTGATTTATATAGGCCTCATTTCCAGGTTGGTTGTATTGTGGTTGTTAAAGGTTGTGGTTGTGCGTAACCCTCTTCAGGCACCGTGCGCATCGAGATGTTCCGGAACATGCAGAACGCTGAGATCATCAGGAAGATGACAGAGGAGTTTGACGAGGTAATGCATCAAAGCTGTCATTGGTCGGATGAGGGGAGGGAGGGAGGATATAGACTGATGTGTGTATTGATGTACGTCAAGGACAACTGTGTGACTACTGCTGATTATAAAAAGGGCTTTATAAATAAATCTTAATTGATTGACGACCCTCTCACCATGTCCTCACCCCAGTAATAGATCAACATGTTTATATGTGGTCTGCAGGACAGTGGGGACTACCCTCTCACCATGCCCTCACCCCAGTAATAGATCAACATGTTTATCTGTGGTCTGCAGGACAGTGGGGACTACCCTCTCACCATGCCCTCACCCCAGTAATAGATCAACATGTTTATCTGTGGTCTGCAGGACAGTGGGGACTACCCTCTCACCATGCCCTCACCCCAGTAATAGATCAACATGTTTATATGTGGTCTGCAGGACAGTGGGGACTACCCTCTCACCATGTCCTCACCCCAGTAATATATCAACATGTTTATGTGGTCTGCAGGACAGTGGGGACTACCCTCTCACCATGCCCTCACCCCAGTAATAGATCAACATGTTTATCTGTGGTCTGCAGGACAGTGGGGACTACCCTCTCACCATGCCCTCACCCCAGTAATAGATCAACATGTTTATATGTGGTCTGCAGGACAGTGGGGACTACCCTCTCACCATGTCCTCACCCCAGTAATAGATCATCATGTTTATCTGTGGTCTGCAGGACAGTGGGGACTACCCTCTCACCATGCCCTCACCCCAGTAATAGATCATCATGTTTATCTGTGGTCTGCAGGACAGTGGGAACTACCCTCTCACCATGCCCTCACCCCAGTAATAGATCAACATGTTTATCTGTGGTCTGCAGGACAGTGGGGACTACCCTCTCACCATGCCCTCACCCCAGTAATAGATCAACATGTTTATATGTGGTCTGCAGGACAGTGGGGACTACCCTCTCACCATGTCCTCACCCCAGTAATATATCAACATGTTTATGTGGTCTGCAGGACAGTGGGGACTACCCTCTCACCATGCCCTCACCCCAGTAATAGATCAACATGTTTATCTGTGGTCTGCAGGACAGTGGGGACTACCCTCTCACCATGCCCTCACCCCAGTAATAGATCAACATGTTTATATGTGGTCTGCAGGACAGTGGGGACTACCCTCTCACCATGTCCTCACCCCAGTAATATATCAACATGTTTATGTGGTCTGCAGGACAGTGGGGACTACCCTCTCACCATGCCCTCACCCCAGTAATAGATCAACATGTTTATCTGTGGTCTGCAGGACAGTGGGGACTACCCTCTCATCATGCCCTCACCCCAGTAATAGATCAACATGTTTATCTGTGGTCTGTAGGACAGTGGGGACTACCCTCTCACCATGTCCTCACCCCAGTAATAGATCAACATGTTTATATGTGGTCTTCAGGACAGTGGGGACTACCCTCTCACCATGCCCTCACCCCAGTAATAGATCAACATGTTTATCTGTGGTCTGCAGGACAGTGGGGACTACCCTCTCACCATGTCCTCACCCCAGTAATAGATCAACATATCGATCATGTTTATCTGTGGTCTGCAGGACAGTGGGGACTACCCTCTCACCATGCCCTCACCCCAGTAATAGATCAACATGTTTATCTGTGGTCTGCAGGACAGTAGGGACTACCCTCTCACCATGCCCTCACCCCAGTAATAGATCAACATGTTTATCTGTGGTCTGCAGGACAGTGGGGACTACCCTCTCACCATGCCCTCACCCCAGTAATAGATCAACATATTGATCATGTTTATCTGCGGTCTGCAGGACAGTGGGGACTACCCTCTCACCATGCCCTCACCCCAGTAATAGATCAACATATTGATCATGTTTATCTGTGGTCTGCAGGACAGTGGGGACTACCCTCTCACCATGCCCTCACCCCAGTAATAGATCAACATATTGATCCTAATTATCTGCGGTCTGCAGGACAGTGGGGACTACCCTCTCACCATGCCCTCACCCCAGTAAGAGATCAACATATTGATAATGTTTATCTGTGGTCTGCAGGACAGTGGGGACTACCCTCTCACCATGTCCTCACCCCAGTAAGAGATCAACATATTGATCATGTTTATCTGTGGTCTGCAGGACAGTGGGGACTACCCTCTCACCATGTCCTCACCCCAGTAATAGATCAACATGTTTATCTGTGGTCTGCAGGACAGTGGGGACTACCCTCTCACCATGTCCTCACCCCAGTAATAGATCAACATATTGATCATGTTTATCTGTGGTCTGCAGGACAGTGGGGACTACCCTCTCACCATGTCCTCACCCCAGTAATAGATCATGTTTATCTGTGGTCTGCAGGACAGTGGGGACTACCCTCTCACCATGTCCTCACCCCAGTAATAGATCAACATGTTTATCTGTGGTCTGCAGGACAGTGGGGACTACCCTCTCACCATGTCCTCACCCCAGTAATAGATCAACATGTTTATGTGGTCTGCAGGACAGTGGGGACTACCCTCTCACCATGCCCTCACCCCAGTAATAGATCAACATGTTTATGTGGTCTGCAGGACAGTGGGGACTACCCTCTCACCATGTCCTCACCCCAGTAATAGATCAACATGTTTATCTGTGGTCTGCAGGACATTGGGGACTACCCTCTCACCATGTCCTCACCCCAGTAATAGATCAACATATTGATCATGTTTATCTGTGGTCTGCAGGACAGTGGGGACTACCCTCTCACCATGTCCTCACCCCAGTAATAGATCAACATATTGATCATGTTTATCTGTGGTCTGCAGGACAGTGGGGACTACCCTCTCACCATGTCCTCACCCCAGTAATAGATCAACATGTTTATATGTGGTCTGCAGGACAGTGGGGACTACCCTCTCACCATGTCCTCACCCCAGTAATAGATCAACATGTTTATATGTGGTCTGCAGGACAGTGGGGACTACCCTCTCACCATGTCCTCACCCCAGTAATAGATCAACATATTGATCATGTTTATCTGTGGTCTGCAGGACAGTGGGGACTACCCTCTCACCATGTCCTCACCCCAGTAATAGATCAACATATTGATCATGTTTATCTGTGGTCTGCAGGACAGTGGGGACTACCCTCTCACCATGTCCTCACCCCAGTAATAGATCAACATGTTTATATGTGGTCTGCAGGACAGTGGGGACTACCCTCTCACCATGTCCTCACCCCAGTAATAGATCAACATGTTTATATGTGGTCTGCAGGACAGTGGGGACTACCCTCTCACCATGTCCTCACCCCAGTAATAGATCAACATGTTTATATGTGGTCTGCAGGACAGTGGGGACTACCCTCTCACCATGTCCTCACCCCAGTAATAGATCAACATATTGATCATGTTTATCTGTGGTCTGCAGGACAGTGGGGACTACCCTCTCACCATGTCCTCACCCCAGTAATAGATCAACATATTGATCATGTTTATCTGTGGTCTGCAGGACAGTGGGGACTACCCTCTCACCATGTCCTCACCCCAGTAATAGATCAACATGTTTATATGTGGTCTGCAGGACAGTGGGGACTACCCTCTCACCATGTCCTCACCCCAGTAATAGATCAACATGTTTATATGTGGTCTGCAGGACAGTGGGGACTACCCTCTCACCATGTCCTCACCCCAGTAATAGATCAACATGTTTATATGTGGTCTGCAGGACAGTGGGGACTACCCTCTCACCATGTCCTCACCCCAGTAATAGATCAACATGTTTATCTGTGGTCTGCAGGACAGTGGGGACTACCCTCTCACCATGTCCTCACCCCAGTAATAGATCAACATGTTTATCTGTGGTCTGCAGGACAGTGGGGACTACCCTCTCACCATGCCCGGGCCGCTGTGGAAGAAGTTCCGCTACAACTTCTGTGAGTTCATCTGCGTATTGATACGTCAGTGCCAGTACAGCATCATCTACGATGAGTACCTCATGGACACGGTCATATCCCTCCTCACGGGACTATCTGACTCACAGGTCAGAGCTTTCAGACACACCAGCACACTGGCAGGTAAGAGATTCCCTTTCCCTCTGTCTCCGTCTCTCTTTTCTCTCAATCTCTGAAAGAACTGGAGACCAGTGTCATTGCTCGGTGTAGATTACTAGATCTATCTATACGTCTCTGTAATATATATTTGTGGTCCTTGAAGATCAGTTGTATTGTGGCCCTGTCTGTCGTCTCCCTCCAGCGATGAAGTTGATGACAGCGTTGGTGAACGTGGCGTTGAACCTCAGTATCCACCAGGACAACACCCAGAGACAGTATGAGGCTGAGAGGAACAAGATGGCCGGAAAACGAGCCAATGAGAAGCTAGAGCTGCTGCTGCAGAAGAGGAAGGAGGTACGTGATTGGTCTGCTGGTGTTGGAGGAGGGGCTAGGATCCAACATCTGTCATTCCTCTGAAACAGACCTTCACACACTCTGACCTCCTGACTGTCGTTCCCCCACAGCTCCAGGAGAACCAGGATGAGATTGAGAACATGATGAACTCTATCTTCAAAGGCATCTTTGTCCACCGCTACAGGTACACACACACACACACACACACACACACACACACACACACACACACACACACACACACACACACACACAGTAATGAAAGTAGTGATGATGATGGTGTTGGGGTGTGTTTCAGGGATGCTATAGCTGAGATCAGAGCTATCTGTATTGAGGAGATTGGAGTTTGGATGAAGATGTACTCTGACGCCTTCCTCAACGACAGCTACCTGAAATATGTAGGATGGACCTTACACGACCGGGTAGGCATACACACACACACACACACACACACACACACACACACACACACACACACACACACACACACACACACACAGACACAGACACAGACACTTACTCTCTCTCTCTGTGTCTCTTTCTGTGTCTCTCTCTCTCTGTGTCTCTCTCTCTGTGTCTCTCTGTGTCTCTCTCTCTCTGTGTCTCTCTGTGTCTCTCTCTCTCTCTCTGTGTCTCTCTCTCTCTCTGTCTCTCTCTCTCTCTCTGTGTCTCTCTCTCTCTGTGTCTCTCTCTCTCTGTGTCTCTCTCTCTCTGTGTCTCTCTCTCTGTGTGTCTCTGTCTCTCTCTCTCTCTCTGTCTCTCTCTCTCTCTGTCTCTCTCTCTCTGTGTCTCTCTCTCTCTCACTCTGTGTCTCTCTCTCTCTCTCTGTGTCTCTCTCTCTCTCTCTCTCTCTGTGTGTCTCTCTCTCTGTGTCTCTCTCTGTGTCTCTCTCTCTCGATCTGTGTCTCTCTCTCGATCTGTGTCTCTCTCTCGATCTGTGTCTCTCTCTCGATCTGTGTCTCTCTCTCGATCTGTGTCTCTCTCTCGATCTGTGTCTCTTTGTGTCGCTCTGTCTTTCTCTGTGTGTCTCTGTCTGAGTGTCTCTGTCTCGATCTGTCTCTTTGTGTCTCTCTGTGTGTCTCTCTCTGTGTCTCTCTGTCTCTCTCTCTGTGTCTCTCTCTGTGTCTCTCTCTGTGTCTCTCTCTGTGTCTCTCTGTGTGTCTCTCTCTCGGTCTCTGTGTCTCTGCGTAGCAAGGTGAGGTCCGTCTGAAGTGTCTGAAGGCTCTCCAGAACCTGTACACCAACAGAGAACTGTTTCCTAAACTGGAGCTGTTCACCAACCGCTTCAAGGACCGCATCGTGTCCATGACTCTGGATAAGGAGTATGACGTGGCTGTGGAGGCTATTAGACTGATCACTCTCATCCTGCAGTATGTATCACACACACACGTTTGCCATTTCACACATTCTCATATAATGGGACCCTGTGTGCTTATTGTAACGGTTTGGGATTGGCTGCGGCGTTTAATGTAACCATTTGTGATTGGTTGTTCTAGGGGCAGCGAGGATGCGTTGTCCAATGAGGACTGCGAGAATGTCTACCACCTGGTTTACTCCGCCCACAGACCTGTCGCCGTGGCAGCAGGAGAGTTTCTGCACAGGAAGTGAGTCTGCCTGCCTGTATGAGTGTAGGAATCCAACCCATAAATCCATTCAGCGATTATTATTGGCTGATATTGACCTTTTCCAGCAACATTCCACTTTGTGTGCAGGTTGTTCAGCAGACATGACCCCCAGGCAGAGGAGGAGTTGGCTAAGAGGAGAGGGAGGAGCAGCCCCAACGGGAACCTCCTCCGCATGCTGGTGCTTTTCTTCTTGGAGAGTGAGCTTCATGAACATGCAGCCTATCTGGTGGACTCTCTGTGGGAGAGTTCTCAGGAGCTGCTGAAGGACTGGGAGTGTATGACTGAGTTACTGCTGGAGGAGCCTGTACAAGGAGAGGAGGGTGAGACAACTTTACCATAACTCACTGGTTATGTCCCGGCGTCTGGTTATGTCCCGGCGTCTGGTTATGTCCCGGTGTCTGGTTATGTCTGTTTATGTCCCGGTGTCTGGTTATGTCTGTTTATGTCCCGGTTGTCTGTTTATGTCCCGGCGTCTAGTTATGTCCCGGCGTCTGGTTATGTCCCGGCGTCTGGTTATGTCTGTTTATGTCTGTTTATGTCCCGGTGTCTGGTTATGTCCCGGTGTCTGGTTATGTCCCGGTGTCTGGTTATGTCCCGGTGTCTGGTTATGTCCCGGTGTCTGGTTATGTCCCGGTGTCTGGTTATGTCCCGGTGTCTGGTTATGTCTGTTTATGTCCCGGTGTCTGTTTATGTCTGGTTATGTCCCG